>NC_142469.1:70023833-70324250 GCF_049115385.1 Moschus berezovskii
AGCCACTTGTAAAAGAATGAAACTAGAACACTTCCTAACACCATACACCAAAATAAACTCAAAATGGATTAGAGAGCTAAATGTAAGACCAGAAACTATAAAACTCCTAGAGGAGAACGTAGGCAAAACACTCTCCGACATAAATCACAGCAAGATCCTCCATGACCCACCTCCCAGAATATTGGAAATAAAAGCAAAAATAAACAAATGGGACCTAATTAAAATCAAAAGCTTCTGCACAGCAAAGGAAACTATAAGTAAGGTGAAAAGACAGCCTTCAGAATGGGAGAAAATAATAGCAAATGAAGCAACGGATAAAGGATTAATCTCCAAATTATACAAGCAGCTCCTGCAGCTCAATTCCAGAAAAATAAATGACCCAATCAAAAAATGGGCCAAAGAACTAAACAGACATTTCTCCAAAGAAGACATAAAGATGGCTAACAAACACATGAAAAAATGCTCAACATCCCTCATAATCAGAGAGATGCAAATCAAAACCACAATGAGATACCATTTCACACCTGTCAGAATGGCTGCTATCCAAAAGTCTCATGCAATAAATGCTGGAGAGGGTGTGGAGAGAAGGGAACCCTCTTACACTGTTGGTGGGAATGCAAACTAGTACAGCCACTATGGAGAACAGTGTGGAGATTCCTCAAAAAACTGGAAATAGAACTGCCATATGATCCAGCAATCGCACTCCTGGGCATACACACCGAGGAAACCAGAATTGAAAGAGACACGTGTACTCCAATGTTCATTGCAGCACTGTTTATAATAGCCAGGACATGGAAGCAACCTAGATGCCCATCTGCAGACGAATGGATAAGAAAGATTTGGTACATATACACAATGGAGTATTATTCAGCCATTAAAAAGAATACATTTGAATCAGTTCTAATGAGGTGAATGAAACTGGAGCCTATTATACAGAGTGAAGTAAGCCAGAAAGAAAAACACCAATACAGTATACTAACACATATATATGGAATTTAGAAAGATGCAAATGATAACCCTGTATACGAGACAGCAAAAGAGACACAGATGTATAGAACAGTCTTTGGGACTCTATGGGAGAGGGTGAGGGTGGGATGATTTGGGAGAATGGCATTGAAACACGTATGTTGTCATATGTGAAATGAATCACTAGTTCAGGGTCAATGCATGTTATAGGATGCTCGGGGCTGGCATGCGGGGATGACCCAGAGGGAGGATAAAGGGAGGAGGGAGGTGGGAGGGGGGTTCAGGAGGGGGAACTTATGTAAACCCGGGGCAAATTCATATCAATGTATGGCAAAACCAACCAATATAATATTGTAAAATAATTTGCCTCCAATAAAAAATAAATTAATTACAAAAAAAAAAGAAGAAGAGGTGCAAGAATACACAGAAGAACTGTACAAAAAGATCCTCATGACCCAGATAATCACAATGGTGTGATTACTCACCTAGAGCCAGATATCCTAGAATGTAAAGTCAAGTGGGCCTTAGAAAGCATCACTACGAACAAAGCTAGTGGAGGTGATGGAATTCCAATTGAGCTATTTCAAATCCTGAAGGATGATGGTGTGAAAGTACTGCACTCAATATGCCAGTAAATTTAGAAAACTCAGCAGTGGCCACAGGACTGGAAAAGGTCAGTTTTCATTCCAATCCCAAAGAAAGGCAATGCCAAAGAATGCTCAAATTACTGCACAATTGCACTCATCTCACATGCTAGTAAAGTCATTCTCAAAATTCTCCAAGCCAGGGTTCAGCAATACGTGAACCGTGAACTTCCAGATGTTCAAGTTGGTTTTAGAAAAGGCAGAGGAACCAGAGATCAAATTGCCAGCATCTTCTGGATCATCAAAAAAGCAAGAGAGTTCCAGAAAAACATCTATTTCTGCTTCATTGACTATGCCAAAGCCTTTGACTGTGTGGATCACAATAAACTGTGGAAAATTCTGAAAGAGATAGGAATTCCAGACCACCTGACCTGCCTCCTGAGGAACCTGTATGTAGGTCAGGACACAACAGTTAGAACTGAACATGGAAAAACAGACTGTTTCCAAATTGGAAACAGAGTACGTCAAGGCTGTATATTGTCACCCTGCTTATTTAGCTTATAAGCAGATTATATCATGACAAACACTGGGCTGGAAGAAGCCAAGCTGGTATCAAGATTGCCGGGAGAAATATCAATAACCTCAGATATGCAAATGACACCACCCTTATGGCAGAAAGTGAAGAGGAACTAAACAGCCTCTTGATGAAAGTGAAAGAGGAGAGTGAAAAAGTTGGCTTAAAGCTCAACATTCAGAAAACTAAGATTATGGCATCCGGTCCCATTACTTCATGGGAAATAGATTGGGAAACAGTGGAAACAGTGTCAGACTTTAATTTTGGGGGCTCCAAAATCACTGCAGATGCTGATTGCAGCCATGAAATTAAAAGATGCTAACTTGAAGAAAGCTGATCGCTGAAGAATTGATGCTTTTGAACTGTGGTGTTGGAGAAGACTCTTGAGAGTCCCTTGTACCGCAAGGAGATCCAACCAGTCCATTCTAAGGGAGATCAATCCTGGGTGTTCATTGGAAGGACTGATGCTAAAGCTGAAACTGCAATACTTTGGCCACCTCATGCGATGAGTTGACTCACTGGAAAAGACTCTGATGCTGGGAAGGGTTGGGGGCGGGAGGAGAAGGGGACGACAGAGAATGAGATGGCTGGATGGCATCACCGACTCTGTGGACCTGAGTTTGAGTGAACTCCAGGAGTTGGTGATGGACAGGGAGGCCTGGCGTGTTGTGATTCATGGGGTCGCGGAGAGTCGGACACGACTGAGCGACTGAACTGAATTGAACTGAACTCCTTGAACGGAAAGTTATGACCAACCTAGATAGCATATTAAAAAGAAGAGATATTACTTTGCCTTCAAAGGTCCATCTAATCAAGGCTATGGTTTTTCCAGTGGTCATGTATGGATGTGAGAGTTGAACTGTGAAGAAAGCTGAGCACCAAAGAATTGATGTGCTTTTGAACTGTGGTGTTGGAGAAGGCTCTTGAGAGTCCCTTGGACTGCAAGAGATCCAGCCCGTCCAACCTAAAGGAGATCAGTCCCGGGTGTTCATGGGAAGGATTGATGCTAAAGCTGAAAATCAATACTTTGGCCACCTCATGCGAAGAGTTGACTCATTGGAAAAGACTCTGATGCTGGGAGGGATTGTGGGCAGGAGGAGAAGGGGATGACAGAGGATGAGATGGCTGGATGGCATCACTGACTCGATGTATATGAGTTTGGGTGAACTCCAGGAATTGGTGTTGGACAGGGAGGCATGGCGTGCTGCGATTCATGGGGTGGCAAAGAGTTGGACACGACTTAGCAACTGAACTTAAACAAACTTACTAAAGTGGTTACCCATTCCCTTCTCCCGAGGCTCTTCCTGACCCAGAGATTAAACCCACCTCTCCTGCATTGACAGTTGGATTCTTTAACCATCTGAGCCACCCAAGAAATCCCTATTATACAAGCTAAGCATCTGTAACAAAGAAACCCCAAAATGCAACAGTTTAAATAAGATAGTAATTTCTCTCCTGTAATCCATGAGTAGGTGGTCCTAAAATTGGGGGCTGACCTGCAGTCCTCAATATGCTGCTCCCAGCTCTGCAGTCAAGGGAGCTGCTCCAGGACACCTACAGCTTTCACTATCAGGAAAAGAGAAAGAGTCCAGTGAAGTGTGCCTGAGTTCCTCTCAAAGGAACGTGACCCAGGAGTACATGAACCAGGAGCTGTATGATCACGTCTCAGTGGCCATAATCTATCCACATTGGGAAACACTAAACTGGAAGTGGGCACCCAGCTAAATCATGGGTATTATCAAAGGAGAAGAAAATTAATATGGTTGGATAACTAGCAGCCTGTGTTATAGACCCTTAACTACATACAGTTGATAACTGGCCAGACTTATCCTCCCTATAATTCATTCTTTCAGTTTTTCACTTGGCATTTATACTGGAAACATAGAAGGAAGAAATTAAATTTTAATCAATTTGTCCAGGACTAGTGACTCTAACTGAAAGAAATTTTGGGGGGTTGTCTGAAAACTATTTTAGTTCTGTCTTTTGTTATTACAAATAATTAAGAAGTAAGGGCAAGTTTTACATGGTGGACTGAACACCCACATTTATCTTCCTGCCTTCACCAGTCCCTTATAAATGTAGAAAAGTTAACTGTCTTGGAAAACAGGCAAAGTTGCTATAACTAATCAAAATAAAGAATTCTGAGAGCAGAATACTGAGAGCAGTTAAGACTGGATTAAATGAGAGCAGACAAAACCCCAACAACAATAAATGCTTAAAAGAGATGAGACAGGGATGAGAGCCATTCTCACCAAGGTTGGCGTCAGTGCTCAAGGTGGAAAGAGACAGGAATCGTCAGCGTATGAAGCAGTGCCTGCTGTGTAACTGGCCTGGGTGTGACACTTGCAGCCACAAGAAATGGTGAAAACTACACTCCAAAAAAAAAAGAAAGACTAAAGGGTAGAATGTGGGTGTTTCGCTGGAAGTAACTCTATGCTGCTGCTGCTAAGTCACTTCAGTCGTGTCCGACTCTGTGTGACCCCATAGATGGCAGCCCACCAGGCTCCCCCCTCCCTGGGATTCTCCAGGCAAGAACACTGGAGTGGGTCGCCATTTCCTTCTCCAATGCATGAAAGTGGAAAGTGAGAAGTGAAAGTGAAGTCACCCAGTCATGTCCAACTCTTAGTGACCCCATGGACTGCAGCCTACCAGGCTCCTCCGTCCATGGGATTTTCCAGGCAAGAGTGCTGGAGTGGCTTCAGCACAAAAAAGAAAAAGGTAACTCCAAGCAAGTGTGGAATGTATAAAAGCACGTAACAATGGAATAAAGCCTTTCTTCCTTCCTTCCTTCCTTTCTGTCCTTTCTTCCTCCATCCTTCCTGCTTAGTTTCTTTCTTTCTTCCTTCTTTCATTCCCTAATTGGACAGGTCCCTGAGTGATTAACGACTCTTCTCTCATTTCCCATAAAAGGAAACTTCCTTTATTGACACATTCTGCCCACTTATCTAGAGATGATACATTTGCCTTTTAATTCAGGGGAGCTGTGCTTAGTTGCTCAGTAGTGTCCAACTCTCTGCCTCAGCAAAAAATAATTGCTTGGTAAAACCCACATCAACAACCAATATAATCATGAACTTAGTCCATCATTTATAAATATAAATAAATAATCACTGATCAATAGCCACTTGACAAGCATCAAGGTGGTGGACATTTTCAAAAAATAACAACTGGTTAAAGTTCTCAAGTTATCACATTGCCCTTTATCCTTCCCACTATAAAGGCTAAACTAATATGCAGAGTACCCAAGGGAAGAGTAAAGGCACCAGCAGCACAGCTCAGAGGGTGAGGGGAAGGAGGCTGCAACACGGGGGCAGAGTTACTTCAGGATAACAGTGGATGGAGAAGCCCTGCAAGAGAAGAGGAGGACACAGCGGGAGAAAGATGACCGCCTTCTCTTTCCTCACTTCCCACCCACCCACATTGCATGCTGTTCCACGTGGTAAGCAACACTATTCCTAGCAAATAGGAGTATAGAAAAGAAATCGAATTTTCCCAAGAAGAATTTCAGAAAAAATATTACAAGAATCAGCTCCTCTATGTACAGAGAACCATCCAAAGACGTAGCATCTTCATTACTTGATCATATTCCGGCCTCCCTGAGGTCTGTGGCAATGGCTTGGATGTTCTGCTCTAAGGCACCTCCCTCTCACTTCACCAAAGCAGCTTTTGCAAAGGCCACTCACAAACTCTGAACGAGTAAAGGGCATAGGCATTTGTTCAGTCTCCATCTTGTTTTAACTCCCAGCAAATACTTTGGCCACCTCATGCGACGAGTTGACTCACTGGAAAAGTCTCTGATGCTGGAGGGATTGGGGGCGGAAGAGAGAATGAGATGGCTGGATGGCATCACCGACTCGATGGACATGAGTTTGAGTGAACTCCGGGAGTTGGTGATGGACAGGGAGGCCTGGCGTGCTGTGATTCATGGGGTCGCAGAGAGTCGGACCCGACTGAGCGACTGAACTGAACTGATCTTTTGATACCATGACCACTCCCTTGGTTCTTTTTTCTTTTTAATGTTTTTTTTTTATTTTTATTGGGGTTTAGTTGATTCATAATGTTGCATTAGTTTCGGGTGAACAGCAAGATGAATCAGTTATACATATACACAGATCCACCCTTCTTCAGATTCTTCTCCCACATAGGCCATTATAGAGTATTGGGTAGTGTTCCCTGTGCTATACGGTAGGTACTTATTAGTTACCTGTTCTATATACAGCAGTGTTATCTGTGTTCTTTTTGATGATAGCCATTCTGACAAATGTGAAATGATATTCCACTGTGGTTTTCATTTGCCTTTCTAGGCCAGCCTATTTAGAATTGCAACCCTGGCCCAACATTCACCACCCGGCTCTCTCCTTTATTTTTTTCTAAAGCACCTATCATCTCCTCATACCCCAGGCAGGCCTTTTGCAACAATATAGATGCAATTTGAGGGGATTATGCTAAATGAGATAAGTCAGACAGAGAAAGACAAATACTGCATGACATCACTCATATAGGATTTTAAAAAGCCAAACTCATAAAAACACAGAATAGAATGGTAGTTACCAGGGATGGAGAGATAAGAAAGATGTTGTTTAAGGGTATAAACTTGCAACTAATAAATAAATAAATTCTGAAGATCTAACGCACAGCATAGTGATTATAGTCAATATTGTATTGCAAGCTTCAAAGTTACTAAAAATGGTAGGTCTTAATTGTCCTCATCACAAAAGAAGAAATGATTATTATATAACATGATAGAGGTGATAGCTAATGCTACAGTGGTAATCATATTGCAGTAGTAAATACGGCAAACCAAGAAGTCTGTACACCTTAAATTTTACAAATGTTATATGTCAATTATGTCTCAATAAAAAAATTTGTTGAATTTTAAATACACTCTACTTCTTCATAGGAGGAGCTGCAAATAGTGTGTGACCATGTTTAATATTTCACTCCACTTCTATAATGTAAACTCCACAAGGTCAGGAAATGTGTCTCTCTTGATCATTGCTGTATCTTCATTCATTTATTCAAAATACCTTCATGGAATGCTTGCTCTATGCCAGGAACTCTGTACATGGTATGTACTTGTAAAAATGGTTTGGAAAAAAGATATTTTGGTGGAGAGGAAGGAATCTTCCCTTACACACACAGTCAGAGTTCTGTTATTTTTTTTAACAGCCAGTTGTTTTGTTTTTACTGCACTGGGTCCTCATTGCTGAGCACAGGCTTTCTCTAGTTGCGGTGAGAGGGGACTACTCTTCGTTGCAGTGCTCAGGCCTCTAATGCGATGACTTCTCTTGTTATAGAGTGCCTGCTCCAGGCGCATGGGCTTCAGTTTACGTGACATGGAGGCTCTCGAGCGTGGGCTCAATAGTTGTGATGCAGAGGCTTAAATGCTCCATGGCATGCAGGATTTTCCCAGACCAGGGATTGAACCTGTGTCCCCTGCATCGGCAGATGGATTCTTATCCACTGCACCACCAGAGAAGTCCAGAGCTCTGTTATTTTAATGAACAATAACAACAAAAATTGTTATAAAATATAAACATAACATTTTATTCAACGCAGACACTGATTTCAACTGTCTATCACTAGAACTAAGGTGACATGTTATCTTAGAAATAGCTCAAATCTTGAAGTAAGAGAACTAGAGTCCAAATACAATTCTCCACCCAATTAGCTGTGTGATTTTTAAGGCTGTGACCTTTCTAGAACTCAGCTTCTTCATCTGTAACATGGAAATCAGGTTGAAAGAGATTTATGTAGGCTTTATTCACTGATACCAGTGAATATCAGTACAATGCCTGGAATATACTGGGCAATCAATAAGTTTTTGTTAAATTAATGAATTAAAAAAAAATTTTTTTTAAATCATCACTCCCCAATCCTCTTTCCAATTCTAATATCTTATAATTCTGATCCCTAGAATTCCAGCAATCATTTCATGGTATTTTATTGCCAAATATTTTCTACTTCTGGCAATAGAAATAGCTAAACCTATTTGCTCCTCTGATCTCAAAATAGAATGCTGTAAGTCCATAAGCCTCTCCAGCTGAGAGAGAAAAGATTCTCCCCATAACCAGATCGACTGACCACAGCCTTTAGTGAGGTTTGCTTATTTGTTAAACGCTAACAAAAGGGATCTTGAAGTAAAGGGAACAATTACCCACACCATATCTCACAATGCATACAAGCTCAGCAGGGCCCTGCTAAGTGTAATCTTTTGGTGGAGGCAGAGGAAAGTTCCATGAATATCATTTTTCCCTATCTAGGGCAGACAGACTAACAGACCACAACATCATTTCACACTTGCTGTTTCTGTGGCTTTTCTTCTAAGACAATGACTATCTATAATAAGGGCCCATTTTTGCCAGAGCATCACAAAACTGCAAATAGCTCTGACAAGTTTGTCTGCTTTCCATCCATCCTTCCTCATAGATGACAATGTGATACAACACCAGCTGACACTTCCATGAGGTGACAGAGTTATTAAAGCTCAGCCAAGGCAGCAAGTGCCCCCCAAATTCCAGGATCAGCTACCCATAGCTCTTCAAAGGCAGAGGACACCTTCAGTGTGATAGTTTACAGTGAACGATGTCAGATTCGTGATCTCCAAAGAAGAGGATTTAGCTTCGGGACCAGGGTTGAGGCTTCAGACACTCAGAACTTCATGTGGCAAAAGTTTTATTACAGTGAACAAGGAAACATAGAAAGCTTCTGACATGGATGTCAGAAGGGAAACAGAGAGTGCCCCCTCACTAGTCTTAGCAAGGGAGCTGCATACTTTTTCACTTGGTTATTAACAATAAATCAAAAGAATATGTCAAGTTTGCACACTTGAGAGACCCACTCCCACAATACATTTTAAGATAACGGGATTAGCCAGAAGGTTCTTAAGAAGGAGAAGCTCATCCTCAAACAGGATACATTGTTGTTATACAATCACTAGTAGAGTTTAAGGAAAAACATACCCTTGAGCAAATGAGTTGTTTTGTTGTGTAATCATTAGCTTTGGGCTTAAAGGGGGGGGGGGGAAACAAACACTTTATGCAAATAAGATGAAGGAATTAAAAAGTTTGTCCTTTCTTCTCCTCAAGGGCTCCAGACCCCTTCCTCCTTGAGGGCCCTGGGCCCCTTTCTCCTCCTCAGGGGCCCTGGATTCCTTATCAACCTACCTAAGAATTAACTCTCTCAAGTGTACAGGACCTGAATGTGGTCCTAATTCACCTGTGCTGGTTGGGACCAGCACAGCAAGGTCATCCACCAATGTTGGTCAACAACTAGCTTCTGCTACTGCTGCTGCTGCTGCTGCTAAGTCGCGTCAGTCGTGTCCAACTCTGTGCGACCCCATAGACGGCAGCCCAGCAGGCTCCCCCTTCCCTGGGATTCTCCAAGCAAGAACACTGGAGTAGGTTGCCATTTCCTTCTCCAATGCATGAAAGTGAAAAGGTAAAGTGAAGTCGCTCAGTCGTGTCCGACTTTTAGCGACCCCAGGGACTGTAGCCTACCAGGCTCCTCCGTCCATGGGATTCTCCAGGCAAGAGTACTGGAGTGGGGTGCCATTGCCTTCTCCATTAACACCTAGAAACTTGCACCAAAGGCTGCCTGCAATGAGTTGCAATTGTTTAGTCACTGTATTTCAGACCTTCTGCTTTGCACAGAAAACATAGTTGGAAAGAGCAAGCACTATGAATCAGATACTGTTCATGGGGTTCTCATGGTATTCAGTTCAGTTCAGTTCAGTCTCTCAGTCGTGTCCGACTCTCTGCAACCCCATGGATCACAGCATGCCAGGCCTCCCTGTCTATCACCAACTCCCGGAGTTCACTCAAACTCATGTCCACAGAGTCGGTGATGCCATTCAGCCATCTCATTCTCTGTAGTCCCCTTCTCCTCCCGCCCCCAACCTTTCCCAGCATCAGAGTCTTTCCAGTGAGTCAACTCATCGCATGAGGTGGCCAAAGAATTGCAGTTTCAGCTTTAAGAAGATATTAAGAAGAGGTGGCAAGAATACACAGAACTGTACAAAAAAGATCTTCACGACCCAGATAATCACGATGGCATGCTCACTTACCTAGAGCCAGACATCTTGGAATGTGAAGTCAAGTGGGCCTTAGAAAGCATCACTATGAACAAAGCTAGTGGAGGTGATGGAATTCCAGTTGAGCTATTTCAAATCCTGAAAGATGATGCTGTGAAAGTGTTGCACTCAATATGCCAGCAAATTTGGAAAACTCAGCAGTGGCCACAGGACTGGAAAAGGTCAGTCTTCATTCCAATCTCAAAAAAAGGCAATGCCAAAGAATGCTCAAACTACCACACAATTGCACTCATCTCACACGCTAGCAAAGTCATGCTCAAAATTCTCCAAGCCAGGCTTCAGCAATACGTGAACCATGAAATTCCAGATGTTCAAGCAGGTTTTAAAAAAGGCAGAGGCACCACAGATCAAATTGCCAACAACTGCTGGATCATGGAGAAAGCAAGAGAGTTCCAGAAAAACATCTATTTCTGCTTCATTGACTATGCCAAGGCCTTTGAGTGTGTGGATCACAATAAACTGTGGAACATTCTGAAAGAGATGGGAAGACCAGACCACCTGACCTGCCTCTTGAGAAACCTGTATACAGGTCAGGAAGCAAAACTTAGAACTGGACATGGAACAGCAGACTGGTTCCAAATAGGAAAAGGAGTATGTCAAGGTTGTATATAGTCACCCTGCTTATTTACCTTATATTCAGAGTACATCATGAGGAATGCTGGGGTGGAAGAAGCACAAGCTGGAATCAAGATTGCTGGGAGAAATATCAATAACCTCAGATATGCAGATGACACTACCCTTATGGCAGAAAGTGAAGAGGAACTCAAAAGCCTCTTGATGAAAGTGAAAGAGGAGAGTGAAAAGGCTGGCTTGAAGCTCAACATTCAGAAAACGAAGATCATGGCGTCTGGTCCCATCACTTCATGGGAAATAGATGGGGAAACAGTGGAAACAGTGCCAGACTTCATTTTTTTGGGCTCCAAAATCACTGCAGATGCTGATTGCAGCCATAAAATTAAAAGACACTTACTCCTTGGAAGGAAAGTTATGGCCAACCTAGATAGTATATTGAAAAGCAGAGACATTACTTTGCCAGCAAAGGTCCATCTAGTCCAGGCTATGGTTTTTCCAGTGGTCATGTATGGATGTGAGAGTTGGACTGTGAAGAATGCTGATCGCCGAAGAGTTGATGCTTTTGAACTGTGGTGCTGGAGAAGACTCTTGAGAGTCCCTTGGACTGCAAGGAGATCAAACCAGTCCATTCTAAAGATCAATCCTGGGTGTTCATTGGAAGTACTGATGCTGAAGCTGAAGCTCCAATACTTTGGCCACCTCATGTGACGAGTTGACTCACTGGAAAAGACTCTGATGCTGGGAAGGATTGTGGGCAAGAGGAGAAGGGGACGACAGAGAATGAGATGGCTTTATGGCATCACCGACTCAATGGACATGAGTTTGAGTGAACTCTGGGAGTTGGTGATGGACAGGGAAGCCTGGCGTGCTGTGATTCATGGGGTTGCAAAGAGTCGGACACGACTGAGCGACTGAACTGAACTGAACTGATGAATCAGATAGACTTGACTCTGATGCTTACCAAGTCATGTGAACTTGGACAAGTTCTACTAAATAAGTGTGTGAGATTCAGCCTGTAGAGACTAAAGCAAGGCTTCTTGCTCTGCCCATTTTGAGGTAGGGAAATCACTGTTTCGCTCTTGTTGTCATGTTTGGTTTTTGAATAATAAATACAGTTATCAGTGGCTCTCACTCCATCCTGAATCCTCACCCAAACTTTCAGTTTCTGTTTTAATTATTTTTGTATAGTTGATATTTTTAATGATTGCTTTTATCCTTTTCCAGAGATGAAAGTATACTACCTACTGAATATCCTTTTTAAGACTTTGATTCTTACATGCCCCTCTAGAAGCACTGACATTCACTGCTCTAGTTTTCCAACTGGACATCAAAAAGTTTTATTATAAAGTATATACATGTGCTTGTTAATTTAAAAATCATAGTATAATAAATACACATTCAAAAAGAAATCTGACACAGGAGCAAATTCGCAGAGAATGAACAGATGATGTCTTTTAGGACGGTTGAATGGCATGAGAAGGCTTTTTGTATTTAGTAAGTATGATAATCATATGACCTCAGCTTCCATGTGCTTTCTTTTTTTTAATATTTATTTTTATTTATTTATTTATTTGGCTGCACTGGATCTTCACTGCAGCATGTTGGATCTTTAGCTACTTTATTAAAACTCTTAGTTGCAGCAGTTGGAATCTAGTTTCCTGACTAGGGATCCAACCCAGGCCCCCTGCTTTAGGAGTGAGAAGTCTTAGCCATTGGACCACCAAGGAAGTCCCCTACATGCTTTCAAGTGAGAGAATTCCTATTTCTCACCTTTGTCTGAGCCCTGCCTTGGGATTGGGAGTTTGTAATGGGCTGTGGCTCAGAGATAGAGTGTCAATGACTTGGTAATAAAGAAATCTGGAAATATCATTTGTTTACTACTATGTCCAAATAGTTATATCAAAACAGCTATGTCAGAATAGCTCAAGCAAAACGTCCAGTGCTCATCTAGACGGTGCATGTATAGCACTAAGTATATGCTCAAGCGTATAATAGGTGCTCAATGAATGGTGACCATCAATATCACTTTCCTTCACTGCTGCCACTCTAGATTCCCCGTTGTTGGTGGTCGTCATGGTATTGTTGTTGCTAAGTCATGCCCGACTATTTTGTGACCTCAGCCAGGGTCCTCTGTCCATGGGGTTCTCCAGGAAAGGATATTGGAGTGGATTGCCATTTCCTTCTCCAGTGGATCTTCCCAACCCAGGGCTCAAACCCACGTCTCCTGCATTGGCAGGCAGATTCTTTACCACTGAGCCACCAGGGAAGCCCATAGATTCCTGGTGGTAGTGGTGGTGGTGGTTTGGTTGCTAAGTTGTGTCCAACTCTTGCAACCCTATGGACTGTAGTCCACCAGGCTCTTCTGTCCATGGGATTTCCCAGGCAAGAATACTGAGTGGGTTGCCATTTCCTTCTCCAGGGGATCTTCCTTACTCAGGGGTTGAAACGGGGTCTCTGGCATTACAGGCAGTCTCCTGCATTGCAGGCAGATTTCTTTACAGACTGAGCCACCAGGGAAGCCCTTGTACTGGCAACCACTTCAGCACACAATTCCTAAGTACCTACTATGCCCAGCACTAGCCCAACACCTGCAAGAGTAGAGAAGAGCAAAGCTATCATCTCAACAGCCGGCTCTTTTGATTTCCCTGGAGTCTTCCCTCCAGCTGACCCAGCAACATAAAACCTCTGCCAAGGCTGGCATAAGGGATGCAAGAACTGGCCTGAAATGTTTTGTTTGAGCTCCAACTCATTTATTATTGTGTTTTTATTCAGCAGCTGGTGCTATAGTGTGCCTTATTTTTAGAAGCTGAAAAATACAAGGGGAAATAAAAGGTGCTTTTCCCTATGGAATTTTTTAGCATTTAAAGAACAACCAAAGTTAAAATTCAGGGAGATGTTCAGAGAAAGTGGTAAAGATGAAAAAGATAGATTTGTGCTTCCAATGCACTTTGGAAATAATTCTGGAAAAAAAATTAAAACATGTAATGTATAGACCTGGAGGGTAATTAAAAGCTAAAACAGGAAGGAAATCTGTAACAGAGGAGATATATGGACACGGTATAGCTGATTCATTTTCTGTACAGCAGAAACTAGCAACATTGTAAAGCAACTATACTACAATAAAAATTAATTTTAAAAAAATAAATAAAAATAAATAAAAGCTAAAGCATCATGGGTATCTGGTGCCTCTAAAATTCCTACAGAGCCAGGATACTTCATTGAGAGTTGATGGAATTTGTGACAATGAGCCAAGTCTGTTCAGGTATTTATTAGAGATGATACATGCTTTTCATTACATGTGGGGACCTAATTGGTTACAGAAAAAACATGCTTTCAGACTAAATAAAAGCTTCTACAAATCTAGACTTTGAATATTTGTTAAAACATGGGAAATATGGGCGGGAGACGCCCGGCTCCAGCGCAACCGACCACGTGCAGAATCGTGGCTGAGATGAGCTACCCCACGCCCAGGGTTAGGGCGGTGGCCGAGAGGAGCTGTACCACGTCCAGGAGGCGGTGGCTGCTTGGGCACCGGAGGGCCAAGAGGAGCTGATCCACATTCAAAGCAGGAGGGGCGGCCTTGAGGAGATACCCCTCATCCAAGGTAAGGTACAGCGGCTGCGCCTTGCTGGAGCAGCTGGGAAGAGATACTCCACGACCAAGTGGAATATAAGAATCCAGTGTTCTGGGGAGGAAGGAACAAGATGGCGGAGGGATAAGATGGCAAGACCACTTTCTCCCCCACAAATTCATCAAAAGAACATTTGAACGCGGAGTAAAGTCCACAAAACAACTTCTGAATACTGGCAGAGGACATCAGGCACCCAGAAAAGCAGCCCATTGTCTTCTAAAGGAGAGAGAAGAAATCCAGCTCCACCCACCAGAACACCGACACATGCTTCCCTAACCAGGGAACCCAGACAATCACCCGTCCAACCCCACACACAGCGAAGAAACTACATAATAAAGAGAACTCCACAAACTGCAAGAAGAGGGAAAGGCCACCCCAAGCAAAGCAATATAAGCAAGATGAAGAGGCAGAGAAATACCCAGCAAGTAAAGGAACAAGATAATTGCCCACCAACACAAACAAAAGGAGAAGATATAGGGAATTTACCTGATAAAGAATTTCAAATTTTGATGGTGAAAATGATTCAAAATCTTGAAAGCAAAATGGAGTTACAGATAAATAACCTGGAGAAAAGGACTGAGAAGATGGAAGAAAGATTTAATAAGGACTTAGAAGAAATAAAAGAGAGTCAATATACAATGAATAATGCAATAGATGAGATCAGAAACACTCTGGAGGGAACAAACAGTAGAATAACAGAGGCAGAAGACAGGATAAGCGAACTAGAAGATAGAATTGTAGAAATAAATGAAACAGAGAGGAAAAAAGAAAAACGAATTAAAAGAAATGAGGTCAATATTAGAGACCTCTGGGACAATGTTTTAAACGCTCCAACATTCGAATCATAGGAGTCCCAGAAGAAGAGGACAAAAAGAAAGACCATGAGAGAATACTTGAGGAGATAATAGTTGAAAACTTCCCTAAAATGGGGAAAGAAATAATCACCCAAGTCCAAGAAACCCAGAGAGTCCCCAACAGGATAAACCCAAGGCGAAATACTCCAAGACACATATTAATCAAATTAACAAAGATCAAACACAAAGAACAAATATTAAAAGCAGCAAGGGAAAAGCAGCAAATAACGCATAAGGGGATTCCCATAAGGATAACAGCTGATCTTTCAACAGAAACTCTTCAGGCCAGAAGGGAGTGGCAAGACATACTTAAAGTGATGAAAGAAAATACCCTACAGCCCAGATTACTATACCCAGCAAGGATCTCATTCAAATATGAAGGAGAAATCAAAAGCTTTACAGACAAGCAAAAGCTGAGGGAATTCAGCATCACCAAACCAGCTCTCCAACAAATGCTAAGGGATCTTCTATAGACAGGATACACAGAAAGAGTGTATAAACTTGAACCCAAAGCAATAAAGAAAATGGCTACGGGATCGTACTTATCAATAATTACCTTAAACGTAAATGGGTTGAAATTTTCAAAAAGGCTAGGAAACAATTCTCATAGCCATCAATAGTTCAGTGTTGAGTTCATGAATAGTTTTTAAAGTTTGGGACAAACTGTAGTATTTGCTATTTGAAGTACTATTTGTAATTGGCATATTACGATGTAACATTGGTCTTCATTTCTAACTTAAAACGCCTAAAAATGCCTAACAGGTTTTTAGATTTGTGAATTTTAGTTGAAATGTATTTTACGATGTTACTAAACCTGCAGAAATATTGAAATATTTCAGAAAACTTATTCACTGTACATTTAATTTATTTTATTTATAAAAGTTATGAACTGTAAAAAGTTTTACTTGTTGGGTCAAATGCTTGTTGCTTCAAATGCTTGTTGCATTTGAAGTGCTAGTTACAAGAAAATCAAATACCTTCAATGTATAAATGCTATTAAGTTTTTAAAGGACTCTGGAGTATAAGTAAGTTTGTTTAAAGAAATTTAGTCTGTTCAACTTGAAAAAATAAATAAATAAAATTGGATTATTTGATTAAAAAAAAAAAAACATGGGAAATATGAACAATCTCAATAACTAAAGGGGAGGGGAAATTAGGAAATCACAATCTGTATTTAAACTTTGTAGTCTGATTATAAATCCACAGTATTTTTAAAAATCTTTGAGACTAGAGAAAAGCTTTGGTAGAGTAGCGACACATAAAAGGATGTCGGAAAACTCAAGCAAAGCAGACACTGAGAGAGTCCAGATTTCAAAGAATTGCAAAGGTAGTGAGTAACTATACAGAACTGAGACAAAGTTAGAGTCTGGAGGAAGAAAAGTGATGCATCTAGGTTTTGTGGGGCATGAGGTTCATACACCTGAGGATGGGGAGATCCCCTTTAAAAGAAAACAATTAAAATTGCAAAATTAAAAAAATTAAAACTAAAAATACAAAATTAGGTCCAGGGCTTTGGAAGGGGCCTATGCAAGGGAGGGGCTTGAAACTTATGTTTCTTAACTTCAGAGTAAATCTACCACAAATTAAGACAGAGAGAAAAAAGTTTCATGGACCAGAATTCAGAGGCTAAGAATTCTCAGCTCACCCCTCTCATGGATACTTTATGGAGTGAGTTCTTGATTCTCACCGATCTTCCATTTCTAACCTGGAGAGTGGTACTTGCAATCTATGAAACAATGTAAGACAGTAAAACCTTAGAATGATAATGGGAATGACTTGAAGGGGCTTGTAGTTTGAGATACACCTATGAATCAATAAGGATAATTGGGTCCCACCATCCCTTTTTCTCTATAATTTTTATTTTTGTTATTGAATAATTTTGATATATCTGCATTCAATTATTTACATAATCAACTAACAACATTTACTGAACTCTTACTATACGTCAGCTATTACGCTAAGTGCTGGGAATACTGAAGTCAAAAGGTAAGGTTCCTTCTCCCTGTGGGGCTTCATTTACGTTGCGAGTAAGAGAATGAGAAGTGAATAAGAAACAACTACAGCATAATGCTAATGATAATACCCATGAGGAAAATAAAGCAGGATAATGGAGCAAGGAGGCATTTGTTTGTTACTTTAATTTCTATAATATCCTTATTGTAAGAGATACAAAGGGGAAGGAAATGAATTGTGACCCTCAGGGTGCTTATCTAATAGAATAAAACAAACTACAAAGTGAGGAGGGCAGAAAGGGTCAAATATTTTAAGAGAGATAGAAGATAAGTGAAACTGAAAGTCACTTAGTTGTGTCCAACTCTTTGTTACTCCATGGACTTAGTCCATGGAATTCTCCAGGCCAAAATACTGGAGTGGGTGCCTTTCCCTTCTCCAGGAGATCTTCCCAACCCAGGGATAGAACCCAGGTCTCCCACATTGCAGGTGGATTCTTTACCAGCTCAGCCACAAGGGAAGCTCAAGAACACTAGAGTGGGTAGCCTATCCCTTTTCCAGTGGATCTTCCTGACCCAGGAATCGAACCAGGGTCTGCTGCATAGCAGGCGGATTCTTTAGCAACTGAGCTATGAGGGAGAGATAGAAGATAGGGGACTTAAATACTCAAAGGAAAGGGGAAGAATAAGAATGTTTACCTGACAGAGCTGACATCTGAGCTAGGGTTCAAAGGATAGACAGGATTTTTGTTTAATAAGTTTATTTATTTATTTATTGTGCTGAATCTTCGTTACTGCATGAGTTTTTTCTAGTTGCAGTGAGCTGGGGCTATCTCTAGTGGCAGAGCACAGGTTTCTCATTGTCATGGCTTCTCTTGTTGCTGAGTATAGGCTTTAGATGCTCGGACTTCAGTAATTGCAGTTCCCAGGCTCCAGAACAGTACAGGCTCAATAGTTGTGGCACATGGGCCTAGTTGCTCCAAGGAATGTGAAATCTTCCCAGACCAGGGATCAAACACATGTCTCCAACATTGGCAGGTAGATTCTTGACCACTGAGCCACCAGAAAAGCCCCAGGATGGACAGGTTTTACCAAGACGATTAAGGTGTGGGAGGAATAACATACGCCATATGAATATTTAAGATGCTGGAATTTAAATATTCAAAATTCAGTGGGATGACATCACTACTCAGAATCAACATCTTTAAATGCCCACTCAGAATATTTTAGTATTTTGGTTTCTTAGAATGTCATCTATATATTTCACATAGCTACAGAACCTTCAGGAGAAAATACCGTTCATTTTTAACAGATGTATAAGCAAGAGCCACTCAAGTATATGTCAGCATTATTTTTCATTAAATATGACTTAGTTACACAGTTTGCTAATTAAGTTGCAGTTTATCAACATGCTGAAACTGTTTCCAGTGTCAAAAGCTCATTTGCATTACTGAATAACCTTAATGTTATTTATTTTTGAGAGCATCTTAAAGGTTGGAGTTGCAAGGATATTTGCCTGCAAGCCAAAATAATTCGAAGATAAGGTTGACATGATGTTTTAAATTATACTGAAACATATTGGGGGAAATGAAATTATCTTTCTCCTCAAGATAGAAGGTCCCTTCCATGACCCACCATCCACAACTTTAATACATCTTTTTTTTTCTGTTGACTACTTTTTGAAATTGAAGCTGTAAATCTAATAAGAGTCCCATCATTCAAAAGGTGTGGGGGGGGCGGTTCTAATTCTGAAACATCTCCCCTTCTCCACATAAAGTATGAAAAAAGAATCCATGAATAGAGTACTTGGGGTGTTGTTACTTTTTTATTGTGATGTTGGTCTTTATTGCTGTCGCTGTTGTTTGTTTTGTTTGTTTTCATGACAACACAGAGAAAGACATTATCAAACATTCCTCTCCAAATTAAGACTGCTCCTCTAATCTATATTTTAGTCCAGGAAGAAATCAAGAAAGAAAGGAACAGAGGGAAGGAAGGGAGAAGGTAGGAAGGAAGAGGAAGGGAAGGAAAAGAAGGAAGGAAGGAAGGAAGATTAGGCAGCCTATAAACCTGCTCAAGAAACAGGTAGCAAATTAACTTCCTATTCAAAGAAAGAAATTTCCCTCCTTTTATTTTCTTCACAAACCCAGTCCTTCTCAGTTCAGTTCAGTCGCTCAGTCGTTTCCGGCTCAGGGACCCTGTGGACTGCAGCATGCCAGGCTTCCCTGTCTATCACCAACTCCTGGAGCCTGCTCAAACTCATGTCCATCGAGTCGGTGACACCATCCAATCATCTCATCTCCTGTCGTCCCCTTCTCCTCCTGCCTCCAATCTTTCCCAGCATCAGGGTCTTTTCCAATGAGTCAGTTCTTCTCATCAGGTGGCCAAAATATTGGAGTTTCAGCTTCCGAATCAGTCCTTCCAAAGAACATTCAGGACTGATTTCCTTTAGGATTGACTGGTTGGATCTCCTTACAGTCCAAGGGACTCTCAGGAGTCTTCTCCAACACCACAGTTCAAAAGCATCAATTCTTCAGTGCTCAGCTTTCTTTATAATACAACTCTCACATCCATACATGACCACTGGAAAAACCATAGCTTTGACTAGACCGATCTTTGTCATAAATACCCTTCTCAGTTACTTTCTTATGTTGCTGTGATGATGGTGGGGGTGTCAGTCATGGTGTCTGTTGTTCCAGCCACATTTGGCTCTTGTCGTAATGAGTATAACAAAATCTAAAAATCAGGCATGCCTGACTTTAGCAATACCACCAGGGGAAAGAATATTCTACCAGACCCAGGTTACATGGCATTAGGAAACAACCAGAGCTGACCTCAGCAGTGCAGTCATCATACCCAGAGATCCAGTGGAGCAAGGAACTCATTGGAGGATGAGACTTTAGGGTCTCTCATTTGTTGCTGAGAGACAACTTACAGTTATCACTGTGCCGGCAAGTCCTGCTATCATGGGCATCCAGTGTCTACTCTTTAACGAGCACAGTTAAGACAAAAATCCTACTTTTTATTATGATTAATAAACCAACTGCTAATGTACTTCCTGCTTAGAAACAGGAGTGTCCTTGTCCCACAGTGGGGACAGGGAGATATCACTACATAAATATGGGAAGAAAGCCGGGAGCTGATGGCCAGAAATTTAGAAACTGCTGTAGTGACATTTCATCTGTTTTCCATTTGAGAGGCAGAAGTTACTTTAATTCAGTTCTCCTCATCATAATAGAGTTCACAAGCTTGCCAATGAAATACTTTCTTCTCCTAAAATATTTTCTAACCAACAAAATTTCTTCTCTGGGTTAATCAACAAAGACAAAACGCTGTCCCAAGAATGAAAATGGCAAAAAGTGCTTTAGTTCTCAAGAGAAAAGAAAGAGAGTGAGGTTAGAGTTCCATTTAATCTTTGCTTGCAGTCACAGAGAATTCAGTTGCAAGGAAATTTCTAGAACAGAACCCAAGTTTCCAAAAATGTCCAACGTGAGTCTCCATGTCCCAGGAGTGATAACTGATCTCACTCTAAGCCCCCACTCCCCACCAGTCCTCACAGCCTGCCCTGCTCTCTCCTCTCCTCTCTGAGTGCCCATTCTGACCCTGGCGCTCCAGGGTCCTCTTCAGCCTGCACTTGCTTTAGTCACCTTCCTTTCCCAAGCTTCATCCCTAACTCACTGCCTGGATCTCCAGGATTTGCATTTTCATGCGAGATGTATCTTTGTGACACGATGAAATGTAGCCCAAAAGGCTCCCCTGTCCATGGAATTTCCAGGCAAGAATATTGGAGCAGGTTGCCATTTCCTACTCCAGGGGACCTTCCGACCCAGAGACCAAACCCCAGCCTCTTGCATCTCCTGTATGGGTAGGCAGATTCTTTACCACTCATCTGCAAGATTACAGGTCCCAGAATTCCCACTCTGTCCATATCTAGGGACATTGAGGTATTTCATCTTTTCAATATTTATTTATTTGACTGCATCTAGTCTTAGCTATGGCATGCATGATCTAGTTCCCTGACCAGGGACAGAACCAGCACTCCCTGCATTGAAAGCATAAAATCTTAGCCACTGGACCACCAGGGAAGTCTCCTCGATACTTCATCTTGAGCTCTTTGTTGACAACTCTTTCCCCAGAATTTTGTTTCAGTCTACAACGGGTATAATTTCAAGTTCTAGTCCAACCAACTTCTGTTGAATCCCAAGACAAAGCACCTGTCCAAAAGCCTTACTCTTTCCTTCATCTTTTCTGTGAAAAGAGATTATCATGAGCTTCCTGGGAAAAGTACGGCCCTTGGCATAAATAATCCAAATTAGCAATAAAAGGTGCCTTAAGTTAAGAGTAAGGAAAGGGATGTCCCTGACTCTAGCCTACATCTGACTGATGAGATCACACCCAAGATATTTTTTAAGTATTTATAAAGAGAACCTGAAGCAAATTAATGATAACAAAAATGTGCCCAAACATGAAGAGACTGGTTGATGAGGCAAAATCCTAGAGATGTTAAATATATCAGAAAAAAGTTTAATGAAAAAGGAGTCCATAAGCATTTAAAAAATATAAACCAGGCCAAGAAGTGAAGACATGCTTGGAAAAATAAAACAACCCAGAGAAACAAAATTAAGAAAAGCATATAAAACATCCTATTAAAAAATAAATACAACAGTGAGTGGAATATCAAGAATTAATTTTCCAAGGAAAGTAACCTGCTGTCATGTTCACTGCTCACCTATGGGAAATTGACTATGATCCAATAAAGTTTTGACCAATAGCAGTGAAGTAATTGTCATTCCAACCTAGATAGCATATTAAAAAGCAGAGATATTACTTTGCCAACAAAGGTCCGTCTAGTCAAGGCTATGGTTTTTCCCGTGGTCATGTATGGATGTGAGAGTTGGATGTGAAGAAAGCTGATCGCCGAAGAATTGATGCTTTTGAACTGTGGTGTTGGAGAAGACTCTTGAGAGTCCCTTGGACTGCAAGGAGATCCAACCAGTCCATTCTAAAGGAGATCGATCCTGGGTGTTCATTGGAAGGACTGATGCTGAGGCTGAAACTCCAATACTTTGGCCACCTCATGTGACGAGTTGACTCACTGGGAAAGAGTCTGATCCTGGGAGGGATTGGGGGCGGGAAGAGACGGGGACGACAGAGAATGAGATGGCTGGATGGCATCACCGACTCGATGGACATGAGTTTGAGTGAACTTCGGGAGTTGGTGATGGACAGGGAGGCCTGGCATGCTATGATTCATGGGGTCGCAGAGAGTCGGACATGACTGAGTGACTGAACTGAACTGAACTGAACTGAAGCAGATCCCTTGCATAGGATTGAGGTGAGAGGGCAATGTTATAACCTGTGCCTCTATGAATCAAGTTCTGCTGACTTCTGATCTAGATAGATGTGGTTAGATTTCAACATAGGCAATTCCCTAAGCCAAGAAACTAATTAACAAGAATATTAATAGATATTCATTCTAAAATCCCAGTAATACCAGGAGATGACTAGTGAACTCAAAATAAACATTTATTCATGAAGTAAAACACAATTTGCCTCTAGGAATTGTTCCTCATGCTCATCCCAAAATTTGTATTAGCCTTGCCAACTGCAGCAGCCAAAACTAGAAGTAAAATTCCATTCTGGCCTCTCCCTTTATATATTGTAAAGCAATTATCCTCCAATTAAAAATAAATAACTTTTAAAGGAAAAAAGAAAAGCAACATCTACACCCTCAAAGAAATGGTTCAGCAGTAAAGAATCCGCCTGCAACGCAAAAGACATGGGAGATGTAGGTTTGATCCCTGGGTCAGGAATCTCTCATGGAGGAAGGCATGACAATGCACTCCAGTATTCTTGCCTGGAAAAATCCCATGAACAGAGGAGCCTGGTGGGCTACAGTCCATAGAGTTGCAAAGATTTGGACAATATTGAAGCAATTGAGCACCTATACCCTAAAAATATATAAATTAACATGGGAAATGGGGATAAAACACTAGACTTAGGATAGGAACATCTAGGTACCAAACATGATCCTGTTGTTTGTAAGATTTTCACCTCGGGTAACTCAATTATCTTGATCTCCTTTGCCTCGTTCATCTAATGGGAACACTCTTAATTAATATCTGCCCTTCCTAAATCATGTATTGCTGTGATGAGGAAATTAAATGATGGCTGTAATAGCAACTGAAGTTGGAAGAGTCAAAGAGGGCTGCACAGAGAGACCTGAGCTGACTCTGAAAGAACAGACAGGAGAGATGTGGTAAGAGGTCATTTCAGGGGACACGGAACATGGATTCGAGAGAGACACTTGGGTTTCCAGAGAATGATGGACGGTAACTTTAGCATGTCTGCAAGGCCCAAGATGTTAGAGAAGATGGGCCTGAAGAAGGGCTGGACCAAGAAGGACTGTGTCCAGGCTAAAGAACTTACATTTTTAAAATTAATTTTTATTGGAGGATAGTTGAGTTACAATGTTGTGTTAGTTTCTATTGCACAGCAAAGTAATTCAGCTATACATACACATATGTGATGTGAAAGTCACTCAGTCATGTCAGACTCTTTGCAACCTCATTGACTATACAGTCCATGGAATTCTCCAGGCCAGAATACTGGAGCGGGTAGCCTTTCCTTTATCCAGCGGATCTTCCCAACCCAGGGATTGAACCCAGGTTTCCCACATGGCAGGAGAATTCTTTACCAGCTGGGCCACAAGAGAAGCCTACAAATACATGTATCCTCCCCCTTTTGGATGTCCTTCCTATTCAGGTCACCACCAAGCATTAAGTAGAGTTCCCTGTGCTATACAGGATGTTCTTATTAGCTATCTATTTTATACATAGTATCAATAGTGCATTTATGCCAATCCTGGTCTCTCAATTCTTCTCACCCTCTTCCCCTTTCCCCTTTGGTGTCCATATATTTGTTCTCTATGTCTGTGTCTCTGTTTCTATTTTGCAAATAAGATCATCTATACCGTTTTTCTAGATTCCACACATATGCATTAATATACAGTATTTGTTTTCTCTTTCTGACTTACTTTACACTGTATGACATTCTCTAGATCCAATCACATCTCTACCAATGGCCCAAATTCATTCCTTTTTATGTTGAGTAGTATTCCATTGTATATATGTACCACCCCTTTATCCATTTCTCTGTTGATTGATATTTAGGTTGCTTCCATGTCCTGGCTATTGTAAATAGTGCTGCTATGAACACTGGGGTACATGTGTCTCTTTGAATTATGAATTTATCTGGGTATATGTCCAGGAGTGGGATTGCTGGGTCATATGGTAGTTCTATTTTTAGTTTTTTAAGGAACCTCCATATTGTTTTCCATAGTGGCTAAATCAGTTTACATTCCCACCAAAAGGACATGAAGTTTCCCTAAAGAACTTACATTTTAACCCAGGATGAGCTATACTAAAGTTGGACTTCTTATCGTCCCCCTCTTTCAAAGGATCATCAAGGATGGGAGCCCCCTCACCACACATGGTCATGTATTTTTTTCACCATAGAGTGAGTTTAACATGGACAGAGACCAGAGAATGGATCAGCAGGACACTGCTTATTTCAGAGAATTTTTGCCACCAAATCAACAATGTTCTGTTGATAACAGACTTCACATCCCTTAAGCCATGGAAACAGCTTTCTTAGATGAAAGCTTTAGTTACTTAGATGATCAGATAACCCTAAAGCCTGCAATGATCAATGGTTAAAAATCTCAGATAAAGCTTCAGTTCTGTTTACCAAGACCCTATTAATTCAATATTCAGGTTTAAAGATCTTCTAAAATCATAGATAGTGATGCCCAGGCTTTTGAAATAGTGATCCTTCTTCCCAAATTAAAGATGATTTTGTGCAAACAACTTTCACATAGCAAACACTGAGTGAAGATTTTTGCATATAATGTCCCTTTTAATTCTCCTGACATAGTTTCAACTTTCAATTAAATATCATAAAAATCAATGATATCCTGAAAACTTCAAAATATCTTTTGAGATCATCAGTACAACCCTAGAGGATTCCCCCCTCCAATACAAGAGTCATCAGTTTAGAGGAAGAGCAGTTTCCCAGTGGTTAAAGCAATATAGAAGCTTCTATATCCCTAATCTTTATTTTATTTTTTAAAGAATTTTTTATGTGGACCATTTTAAAATCTTTATTGAATTTGCTACAATACTGCTTCTGTTTTATGTTCTGGTTTTTTGGTCATGAGGCATGCAGAATCTTAGCTCCCAGACCAAGGATACACCCCCTGCATTGGAAGGCAAAATCTTAACCAGTGGGTCACCAGGGAAGTTGGGAAGCCCCCTACGTTTAATCCTTGAACTCCTGATTTGAAAATGCTCTCAAATCCTCATTCATGCTGATACTGCTGTTTTCTTTCCTTTTTTTCATTAAATTCCAACAGAAATTTTTAGTCAACCCACTCAATATATAAATGCCTCTTTTTTTTTAAATTGTATAAGTAGTCAATAGCAAAACTCGTCCTACCATAAAGTTCTGAGTTGCTCTTCTTTTCACTAAATTCTGGCACCCAATAAAGCCAGAGAGAAATAAATAATCCACAAATATCACTGAAATAGATCAGGGCGGACGGATGTCTCAACAATAACCATAACTCTTAGGTGCAAGCTGAGAGTAATAAATGACTTCTCTTTCACCTTCTCTTGTCACCGACTTGGTAATGTGACAAGATACTCTCTGAGAATGTATAGACTTCAAAGCTTTTGACTCTTCCATGATAAGTAGATTTTTCGTCCCTCAGACATCTCCAAGTAAGGAGATATAAAATACCAAATAAAAGGTGACGTTAAAATTATTAGCCAAGTTTTCAGAAGTCAGATAAACTAAACAAGAAGTTTCCAAAATTGCTGACAGCTGACCCTGAAAACATTTCAGTAAAGGTAGCTTCTGGGGATGGTATAGTTTATAGTTTCACACTTATTGACCCTTCATAGCTTGATATATGTCTAGAGCTTTTTATTCATGTCAAATTCTCTCCATGAAGCTTTGATTAGTTTCAGAATTACCTTCCCTTGGACATAACTCATTTCTACAAGCAGTTCTTTGACCTAACTTTTTGTGTTTGTTGTAGTCAAAGTTAGTTTAGAAACAAGAAATAAATAGTTCAAGCAGGGTCAATGCATGTTATAGGATGCTTGGGGCTGGCATGCGGAGATGACCCAGAGGGAGGATAAAGGGAGGAGGGAGGTGGGAGGGGGGTTCAGGAGGGGGAACTTATGTAAACCCGGGGCGAATTCATGTCAATGTATGGCAAAAACAACCAATATAATATTGTAAAATAATTTGCCTCCAATAAAAAATTAATTAATTACAAAAAAAAAAAAGGGAGGCCTCACAGGTCATGGAGCTTGAAATAAACAAACCCTCAAAAATCAAAGCAAATACCGTCAGCCTCTTGGTCTGTTTCTTTATCTAAATTTCTCTCCCCACCAATATCCACAGTCCCTCACCTAACACTGGCTCCCATCTCTGTTTCTCTTTATTGGCTACATTCTCTGGGCTGCAGATAGACCATTCACAGTTTCTCTAACTGCCTTCCCAACTTTAGCTCATAGGTGGTTTTGGTTTTAAAGACATAGACCCAACCCCAACATTACATGACTTCAAGATTCAGCACCCACTACAAGTTGAGTGTTTTGATTCAAGTTCTTGGCAGAAAGAACTTTTGGGGGTACTTGCCAGACAATGGGTTAAGTCCACTGGGACAGGTGGCCACTACCATCCAAACTGCTTGGCCAGGGGACAAGGTCACATGGGCACTTAGGCACATCCTTATAGCAAAGTTGTGTATGATGTAGTAGCAGAGAAAATGATATGGCCGGGCAGCACCCTAGTGTTGTATCAAAAGTACGATTAGGTTCCCTTGGGAAGCTGATGATCCATGCAATTCCCCTGCTAAAGCTTCAAAGTGGCAGGAGCTAGATGAAAATGAGTGTTTTGGTAGCAATGGGAACACTGGACCCAGCATTCCCACCTCTGACATGCTGTTGGTCCCAGAGAAAAAATAAAAACCCCAGAGTCAGGCAATATTTTCAGATAAAAACACCTCCCTGCTTACACTAATTATGACATTGGATTTAGAAGAAATTTCTCCTGAAAAGCAAAACAGTTTTTAGAAATACTGTGAAGTATTTCAGACCATTATCCTGTCGTTGGATTTTTTTCTTTAAAAAAAAGAAAACTCACCTAGTGCTTACCTAAACTACCTAAGTTACCTGAACTTTTTAAACATTTGAATTTAGTGTTAAATGAATTAATCAAATCCAGAAATACTTCTGGTGTAGGCTTTTGCTTTTGTTACAAGCAAGGCTGACCTCTCCCAGGCTGTTGACATACACTTGCCAGACTAGTGGACCCAAAGTGAGCAGAAAGCCTGGAACAAAGATGGCGAGCAGCCTCTACCTGTGGGACCCTTGCATCTTCCACTAGTCTCCCTTCTCCTTCCCTGTCTGGGAAGCTTATCAAGCTTCCCGAAGCCCAGCCTGAACAATAGGCTCCCAGACCCAGTAAACCAGCAGTAGTCCATTCCCTTTTGTTCAGGGCACCTTACCTGCATCTCAGTGCCTGGGTCTCCCTGCCTACCTTCTGAGGCTCCTGGTTTGAGGACCCAGAGGACCTTCCATGAACTACAAGTTCTCACACTTGTCATGTCCGACTCTGCGACCCTATGGACTATAGCCCACCAGGCTCCTCAGTCCATCGGATTCTCCAGGCAAGAATACTGGAGTGATTGCCATACCCTCCTCCAGGGGATCTTCCCCACCTAGGGATCGAATATGTGTCTCGTTTGTCTCCTGTATTGGCAGGTGGATTATTTACCTCTAGTGCCACCTAGGAAGCCCGCTCTAACACCCATCCTTGTCCAAATGCCCTGTCCCTCCACATCCACAGCACCCTCTCCTCGTACTAGAGTCCCAGTTCTGGCACCCCCTGCCTTTTCATTTATGGGACTAAGTGTTGTTAATTGAGTTAATGCCTCAGAGAAATTAGTTCCTTTGCCTAAAATGAGAACTCAAAGGGCTCATCGAAAGCACCAGATGTGACTCAGCACATTTATTTACTGGACAGGACAAAGCATGCATACCTGAACAAGGAAAACCGAACTCATGAAGAGATAGCTGAGGAAGGTTTCTATCTGCTTCTAAACCGCCAGCATGACCCATGTTTCCTCTATAATTCCATAGGCTGTTGACAGAAATTAGTAACATAGTTCACCAAATTAAAAGACCAGAGACCGAAAAGCAGAGATAAGGGATGACTTCTTACTTTTTTAAATTCAGATTTTATACTGTATTATAAGCAACTATATTTAAAAATTGAATGTCTGAAAAAATATTAAAGTATGTATTTAAAACTTGGATCCTTGTGATTTATTTTATAACTAGTAGTTTGGACCTCTTAAACCCCTCCAGCTACCTCACCCTCCTTGCTCCCCTTTGCCCCTCGGCAACCACAAGTTTAGGAATACAGTCAATATTTTGTAGTAACCTCATATAGTGTACAATATATAAAAATATCACACACCTATGTTGTATACCTGAAACTAATACTGTAAATCAACTATACTTCAATAAAAATAAACAGCAAAATTAAGATTACAATAATTACCTATACCTAGAGTAGAATGCACTCCAATGTTTATCGATCTTTAAAGTATTTGATACTTTAATTAAAAAAGTAAAATAAAACTTAGTCCATGAAGTAAATCCACATGGTAAAACTGAGTATATGCTTTAATGATAATAATGCTCATATCATAGAATAGAAAAAAAATGTTATGAGTTGTGAATTGAATATTGAACTTGGCAAAAGAGAACTTCTGTTAGTTGTCTGAGAGAGAAAAAACTTTGGAGTATTAAGTCTTACTGGGATAAATCCCATTTCCCATATTCCATTTTTTTTAATCCCTCCATGGGATAATACAGAAAATATTTGACATCGTTTGAAAAATACTATTCCCACTTCATTATACAGTGAATTTTTAATATACTTTCTAGCCTTGTCTTATTTAAATGAGAATAAAGTAATAACATTGGCTAAGGGGGATGACAGAATGTAGATTAAGATAAAGAATATTAATAGCCCAAACATTTTAAAAGTCTATCTTCATCTTCTGCTTCAGGTATATAAACAAATTTAGGGAATGAGAACATTTTTCAACAACCATTAAAACTGAAAAAAAAAATCTCTTTCTCAAACAAAGAGAATTATTCAGAGACTCACTGCATTAGTAACACAGACTGGGTGGCTTAAACAACAGAGATTTATTTCCTCCCAGTGTGGAGGCTAGAGATTCAAGTTCAAGGTTTGGTTTCTTCTAAGGCCTCTGTCCTTGGCTTCCAGAGGGCTACCTTCTTGCTGTGTCCTCACATGGCCTTTTTCCTGTGTGCACACATCCCCCATGTCTGCCTGGCCAGATTTCCTCTTCTTAAGAAGACCTCAGACATGGATTAGGGCCCACCTCAATGGCCTCCTTTTAACTTAACCACCTCTTTCAAAGTCTTCCCTCCAGATAAAGTCACATTCAGACTTCAACACATGAAGGGACACATTTCAGCCCATAATACATATCAAAAGATGCTTTTTAATTAATAGTTCTCAGATGGCACTAGTGGTAAAGAACACTCCTGCCAGTGCAGGAGACATAAGAGACACAGGTTCAATCCCTGAGTTGGGAAGATCCCCTGGAGGAGCACACGGCAAACCACTCAGTATTCTTTCCTGGAGAATCCCATGAACAGAGGAGCCTGGTGGACTACAGTCCATAGGGTCGCACAGAATTGGACATGACTGAAGCAACTTAGCATGTAGCATGAATATCTATTAACCAAGCTGAGTTTTTTTTTAAATACAAGAAAAACAGTGCTTCAGCCACCCAACAGTATTACCCTGCTGGATCCTCCACACAAACATGCATGAGTGGTCCATGTAGTACCTCCTGAAGTCACAGAGCAAATCCAAGTTATGACTTTGACAGAGAGGCTGTCAAAAAATACCCTAATTCAGAATGCCTTGGGCATGAAATCTTTTGTCATTACAAAAGATCTGATTTTTAATTTAGAATAAGTATTAGAATAAATTAACAGGTACAGATTTTCATCACAAATTCTTTTTAAATAACTTTGGACCAGGTCCTCATGAATTTTAACCCAAATGAAGCATAATCTGAAAGAAATTAAGCAGGGTATTAAAACTTCTTGCATTATACAAAAATAAAAATATACCATCATAAAAAGAAAAAGACTTAATTAAAAAACAAATGGGATAAAATAATATTAGTAACTGAAAAATAATAACAAAAATATACTAATAATTTATTGTAAATCAGAATTAGTAATGATCACATACAGATGAGGGTAAGACATTACATTTATAAACAAGATAATATATAAAATATAGATAGCATTCTAAAGTCTTAAGTATACAGAAAGAAACAGAGATTCACGAAAAAATTTACAATGACTTGCACTCTGGAACAAAAAAGTGAATTTAATCTAAAATATTGAAAGGATATGCCAAGAGGAATTTTAAATCACAATTAGTGAATACACGAAAGAGTGAAAATAAATAATGTGAATATGATCAACAGAAGCAAAAGATACTTTCTTTTCTCCTTAAAAGGAGTTCTTATAGAGATTTTAATGGAAAAAAATTAAACAAAAGAAGTGAAGGAAAAAATAGCATTAAAGATAGTGTCAACCAAGCTATGTACATATCTGTTGCAATTCCTGGGAAAACAAAGGATAATGCCATCCGTAAATGCACAGTTTCAACTATGCTTTTAAAATCAATGTAGAAAAGACTCTATTGTAATCAGAACAATACAGACACAAAAATCTAAAGTTTAGATCCTTTCAAACATTATCATAAGATAAATTCTTTTTAAAAAGTTTTAAAAATTTAACTCATAAGTATACAGACTGCTTCAATGTTTGACTTTTTGTTTCTCTGCTAACGAAAGATAGCAACCACTTTCAAAATTAGGAAGTATTTTTCAAAATAAAAGAACAAAAAAGAGTAAGAATGGTGTTCTTGACAGGAACAAGATGGCGGAGGAGGAGGTGGATGTGGAGTACATCTCTTTCCATGGATACATCAGGAATACACCTTTAGACATAGAAGTGAATGCAGAACGCCAGCTGAGAGTGGACAGGAGTACCTGACCAGTGGAAAAGAATATATAGAACCACGCAAAACTCAGTAGGGTGAAGGAACTAGGGGGAAAAACAGGAGTGTTAGTAGGATTGGACCTGCCCTCCATGGGTGGGGGAACTGAAGCAGGAGTCCAATCCCCACATCAGGGCAATTGTCTGAGTCAGAGGAGAAACATTTAAGACTGAGAGTGAAACAGCTGACCTAAATGGAATGTGGCATCCTAAATGGAATGAGACTCAGACAGTCCTTGCTGCAGCCATACATACCCTAGACAGGAAGGCAGGTCCCCTGGAGGGCGCAGCAACTGGGAGCTGGAGTTGAGGGACTGTGGAGCAATCCCAGGGCGAGGGCTGCTGTTGACTGCAGAGAGATGGATCGAGGTGATGTGAGAGAGGTTACTGTGGTGGGAAATGCCTGTGGAGGAAGACCAGGCAGTCATGGAAGCAAGGAGATACTGCTGAGTCATGTTCCATCAAACACCTGACACACTGAACTACAGAGTAGGGCCCCACCCAGGGTGCTCCTTTAAGTGACTGATGCGCCAATCTACAGAGTAGGACCCCAGCAGGGGGTGGGGGTGGGGTCCTATATGTGCCTGACATGCTGAACAACAGAGAAGGGCCCCAGGCAAGGGAGCCTTCTAAATGACTGAACAGGCAGCACACTTGACACCACCAGGGTCCCCGCAAACCAAGCAGTTGCACCACCTTCATGCTCAACTCTCACTGGGGCAGAGCTGCCACAGGCAAAAAATGTCTTGCGTCTATGCACACAGGTGGCTTCAGTCTGACTCTTTGCGACCCTGTACTGTGGCCCACCAGGCTTCTCTGTCAGGGAGGTGGGGTTCTCCAGGCAAGAATACTGGAGTGTATTGGCCAATCCTGATTGCCATACCCTTCTAGAGCACTATATTTCCTGCTGCCCTAGCCACCAACTCCCCTGAGTACCTGGTGCTGCCAGAACCCCTGCAACCCAAGCAGCTGCACCACCTCCACACCTGGCGCTCAAAGGAGCAAACCCAAGTCCTCCAGGGCAGCCTTATTAGCAAACCTCAGTGGATGATCCACATATAGAGGTGAAAATAAAACCACAATTGAAACCCAGGGGCAATGTGGCTAAGGAAGAAGACAGAAAACCTTCCCATCAGCTGAACAAGCTAATGATGAAATCCACATGATTAACTAGGCAGACCGTGTGTCTATGAAATATATAAAAGGTCATTGAGAGCTTCCACAAAAGAAAATACACTTGTTCTGATAGCTGTGGATATTGGAGGCAAGAACACACAGGAGTAGGACCAGATTAGAATCTGAGCTGCCCCCACTGTAGGTCCAGAGATCAGCACAGTGTTGTAGGGCATCCTAAGGAGGTGAGGTGGACTGTGACTCCCAGCGAGGGAAAAGACTCTGACAACAGTAACTCAAGAAAAACACTTATTATTCTTATGTTTTGACTTGTTTTGTAGATTCTTTCGGATTTTTTTTCTTTTTTTATCCTTTCCCTCCATCTGTTGTAGTTGTTGATTTTTATTGGCACTATGAAATCTAATTAAGCTTTTGAACTTTTTTTCCTCAGTCACATTTTTTATTGTTGTTATAAACCTCTGCCTCTCCATTGGGTTTTTGCAGTTCTGTGGAGTTTCCCTTTTTTTTCTCTCTCTTTCTTTATTTTTAATTTTTTATGGAGAATCCCAGGGACGGGGGAGCCTGGTGGGCTTCCGTCTATGGGGTCACACAGAGTCGGACACGACTGAAGTGACGCAGCAGCAGCAGCAGCAAACCTATTATTATTTTTTCTACATTTATTCCTTCATTTCCTTCTCCTGTTCTTTTCCCCTTGCAGTTAATCTTTAATGTATATAAATCTTCTTCATCTACTGCTATTTAACTTTGCATGTCTATTCTTTCTTTCTTTTCGTTCTCTACTTTCCTTTCAACATATTTGCTCCTTTTATTTTCATTGCTTTATTCCCCAATTGGCACCTTGCTTTAGTTTTGTTTTCCAGTTTGTCCTTTAGTTAGTTTTCATCTGGTAGATATAATTTTAGGTTTCCTTTGTTCACCAGATAAATCGATTGTACTTTATTTTCATTGGACTGTTTTTATTTTGCTTATTGGTGTATGTGTCTGTGGTGCTGGAGAAGACTCTTGAGAGTCCCTTGGACTGCAAGGAGATCCAACCAGTCCATTCTAAAGGAGATCAGTCCTGGGTGTTCATTGGAAGGACTGATGCTAAGGCTGAAACTCCAATACTTTGGCCACCTCATGTGACGAGTTGACTCACTGGAAAAGAGTCTGATGCTGGGAGGGATTGGGGGTGGGAGGAGACAGGGACGGAAGAGAATGAGATGGCTGGATGGCATCACCGACTCGATGGACATGAGTTTGAGTGAACTCCGGGAGCTGGTGATACAGGGAGGCCTGGCGTGTTGTGATTCACGGCGTTGCAAAGAGTCACACTTTTTATTATTGTTATAAACCTCTTCCTCTACATTGGACTTTGGCAGCTCTGTGGAGTTCTCCTTTTTTTTTTTTCTCTCCTTTTTCCTTTTTTCTTCCATTTTTATTCTTTTTTATAATTTTAATTTTTAATTTTTTTCCTATTATATTTTTTCCACATTTATACTTTGTTTGCCTTTTCTACTATTCTTTACCCCTTGCAGTTAATCTTTAATGTATATAAATCTTCTTCATCTACCGCTATTCAACTTTGCATATCTATTCTTTCTTTCTTTCCTTTCCTATCAACATAATTGTCAGTTTTGTTTTCATCACTTTGTTCCCCACTTGGCACCTTGCTTTAGTTTTGATTTCCAGTTTTTGCTTTAGTTAGTTTTGTTCTTAACTGGTAAATATAATTTTTTATTTCCTTTGTTCGCCAGGTCAGTCTACTATATTTTTCTTTGTTGGACTCTTTTGACTTTTGACATATATGTATATGTGTATATTCCATTATTTTAATTATTATTTGCCTGATTTTGTAACTGCCATTTGTCTGGGGTTCATCTTTGGTTTCTCATTTTGGGGTATTTGTTTTAATCTCACTTAATTCCATAACAAACAACTTGTGGAATCTTCATTCCTGACCAGAGATCAAGCCCTGAGCCCTTGGAGTAGGAGCACTGACTCCAAGACCCTAGACTACCAGAGAACTAACCCTCAGTTCAGTTCATTCAGTCGCTCAGTCGTGTCCGACTCTTTGAGACCCCATGAATCACAGCACACCAGGCCTCCCTGTCTATCAGCAACTCCCGGAGTTCACTCAAACTCACCTCCATTGAGTCGGTGATGCCATCCAGCCATCTCATTCTCCGTCGTCCCCTTCTCCTCCTGCCCCCAATCCCTCCCAGCATCAGAGTCTTTTCCAGTGAGTCAACTCGTTGCATGAGGTGGCCAAAGTATTGCAGTTTCAGCTTTAGCATCAGTCCTTCCAATGAACACCCAGGACTGATCTCCTTTAGAATGGACTGGTTGGATCTCCTTGCAGTCCAAGGGACTCTCAAGAGTCTTCTCCAACACCACAGTTCAAAAGCATCAATTCTTCGGTGATCAGCTTTCTTCACAGTCCAACTCTCACATCCATACATGACCACTGGAAAAACCATACCCTTGACTAGGGAATATCAAACAGTGAAAACTCACACAACCAAGACCACTTGAATACAAAACCCAGCATCATCCAACCACCAAGGGCACCCTTTGCAGGACCCATCATCTAAACAACAAACAAAGCAAAACTACAAACCAAATCATCAGCAGATAGGTTTACCACCTTGCTCAGCCTTGCCCATCAGAGGAAAATCAAACAGACAAAATTCAGCACAAATCTCACCCTAAATGAAGCTTTCACAAATCACCGGACCAACCTTAGGAGGGCAGAAACCAAAAGGAAGAAATAATTCAACCTTCTTCAAGGAAAGAATTCAACTTTCCTTCAAGCCTGGGAAAAGGAGACCTTAAACACAATAAGTTTTTTTAAAAAATGAAAAGGCAGAGAAATACTACACAAATGAAGAAACAAACTAGAAACACAGAAGTCCAAATTAATGAAGAGGAAATAAGCAAAATACCTGAAAAAGAATTAATAATAATAATAGTAAAGATGATTTAAAAAAAACAAAACCTTGAAAACAAATGGAGAAAATGCATGAATCAATTTACAAAGACCTAGAAGAAATAAAGAATAAACATACAGAGACAAACAACACAATTACTGAAATTAAAAATACTCTAGAAGGAATCAATAGCAGAATATCTGAAGCAGAACAAATCAGTGAGCTGCAAGATAAAATGGTGGAGATAACTTCTGAAGAGCAGAATAAAGTAAAAAGAATGAAAAGAACTAAAGTTAGTCTCAGAGACCTCTGGGACAATAACAAACACACCAACATTCGAATTATAAGGATCCCAGAAGATGAAGAGAAAAAGAAAGGGTATGAGAAAATTTTTGAAGAGCTTATAGTTGAAAATTTCCCAACATGGAAAAGTAATAGTCAATCAAGTCCAAGAGTCACAGAGTCCCAAACAGGATAAACCCAAAGAAAAGCATGCCAAGACACATACTAATCAAACTAACAAAGACTGAATGCAAAGAAAGAATATTAAAAGCAGCAAGGGAGAAGCAACAAGTAACATACAAGGGAAACCCCATATGCTTAACAGATTATCTTTCAGCAGAAACTCTGCAGGCCAGAAGGGAATGGCAGAATATATTTAAAGTACTGAAATGGAAAAATCTACAACTGAGATTGCTGTAGCTGGCAAGGATCTCATTCAAAATTGATGAATAAATAAAAAACTTTCCAGACAAGAAAAAAATTAAGAGAATTCAGTACCACCAAACCAGCTTTACTACAAATGTTAAAGGGACTTATATAGTCAAGAAATACAAGAGAAGAAAAAAGATCTATAAAATCAACCCCAAACAATTAAGAAAATGGCAACAGGAGCATATACATCAATAATTACTTTATATGTAAATGGATTAAACGCTCCAAACAAAAGACACAATCTGGCTGAATGGATACAAAAACAAGACCCATACATATGCTGTCTACAGACATAAAGACACATATACAATGAAAGTGAGAAGATGGAAAAATTTATTTCAGGCAAATGCGAAGAAAAAGAAAAATGGAGTAGCAATCCTCATATCAGTCAAAATAGATCTTAAAATAAAGAAGATTACAAGAGATAAGCAAGCACACGACATAATGATCAAGGGATCAATCCGCCAGGAAGACATAACAATTGTAAATATCTAGGCACCCAACATACTTCGAAAGCAGTTTCAGACTTGCTTCACCTGCACCAACAGAAAAACCCACTATAAGGAGCTGAAGATTTGCTTGCAGTTCTCCTCTAGCCTGTCCCAAACCACGAGGCAATACTGTGTTTATAAAATTCGAAATTATACAAAAAGGTATACTCAGAGATGTATATGAAACACTCTTTCTCATATCCTTTCCACCATAGGTAGCCAACCTCATTGGTTTGTGGTTTACACTTTGGATGCTTCTTTTGATAAAGATAAGCATATACATGTATAATTTCTTATTTCCTCTTATTTCTTACACAAAAGGTGACAAGATATATGTGCTTTTTATACACATTGGTTTTGCTTTTTTCCATTTAACAAGGGAGATTAATTTTTATTATTAATGTGATAGAAGCCATTGGAGATTTTTTTAGTCAAAGGTTGATGGAATCTAACTTAAGTTTGCAAACAATTACTTTGGCTCCTGTATAGGGAACATGAATAAAATAAGGCAGACCATGTGGAAGGCTATTGACATTATTTGGGGCAGAGATAATAAAGGCTAGGACTAGAGTGAGGTTGTACATAGTATTACTTGTTCACAATGCTTCCTTTCCTATTGGCAAAGAATGTTCTCTGCCCTACTGAGTTTCAGTTTGGCCACATGATTTAGTTTGACCAATGAAATGTGAGCAGAAGTAAGAGTGCACCAAATTGGAAACACAAAAAAATCAAAGAGCTATATAGCCTCTGTTCTGATGCGACATGAAAGTTAGTGACAACTCCATGGCTACATGAACCCAGATCCATAATGTGAACATTCTGGAGATTGGAATAAGTGCAAATAAGAAGATCAACACTTCTTGGAGACAATGGAGGAACATAATGGTTATGAATTGGACTTTAACAACAGTAACTAGAATGAATATTTGTCCAGTACATTCTAAATGACAATCAAGTCCTAAAGGTATAGCAGTCAACAAAACACAATTCAGCCCCAGGCTCAAAAAGGCTTTGGTTTGCATACCAGTTTTGTTCTGAGTTCTTGAGAATTAGCTTCCTGTAACCTTGATTTTCTTTTCTAAGAATTGGTAATTCTTTTCTAAGGTTGGTAATTCCCACCTTATTCTTCTGGCTAAACATGACAAAGTGAATTCAAAAGTTTACCTCTATTTCCCCCTGAAATTTTGTTAAAATATCTCTGAAGGAAAAGGTATAAACCAAAGAAAAATGGGAAAACATAAAATAGTAACAAGTTGGAGAGACGCCCGGCTCCCGGCGGCGCAGACGCGAGAGACGCCCGGCTCCCGGCGGCGCAGACGCGAGAGACGCCCGGCTCCCGGCGGCGCAGACGCGAGAGACGCCCGGCTCCCGGCGGCGCAGACGCGAGAGACGCCCGGCTCCCGGCGCAACCGACCACGTGCAGAATCGTGGCTGAGAGGAGCTGCCCCGCGCCCAGGGTTAGGGCGGTGGCCGAGAGGAGCTGTACCACGTCCAGGAGGCGGTGGCTGCTTGGGCACCGGAGGGCCGAGAGGAGCTGATCCACATTCAAAGCAGGAGGGGCGGCCTTGAGGAGATACCCCTCGTCCGAGGTAAGGTACAGCGGCTGTGCCTTGCTGGAGCAGCTGGGAAGAGGTACTCCACGATCAAGTGGAATATAAGAATCCAGTGTTCTGGGGAGGAAGGAACAAGATGGCGGAGGGATAAGACGGCGAGACCACTTTCTTCCCCACAAATTCATCAAAAGAACATTTGAATGCGGAGTAAAGTCCACAAAACAACTTCTGAATATTGGCAGAGGACATCAGGCTCCCAGAAAAGCAGCCATTGTCTTCTAAAGGAAAGAGAAGAAATCAAGCTCCACCCACCAGAACACTGACACATGCCTCCCTAACTAGGGAACCCGGACAAGTCACCCGTCCAACCCCACACACAGCGAAGAAACTACGTAATAAAGAGAACTCCACAAACTGCAAGAAGAGGGAAAGGCCACCCCAAGCAAAGCAATATAAGCAAGATGAAGAGGCAGAGAAATACCCAGCAAGTAAAGGAACAAGATAATTGCCCACCAACACAAACAAAAGAAGAAGATATAGGGACTCTACCTGATAAAGAATTTCAAATTTTGGTGGTGAAAATGATTCAAAATCTTGAAAGCAAAATGGAGTTACAGATAAATAACCTGGAGAAAAGGATTGAGAAGATGGAAGAAAGATTTAATAAGGACTTAGAAGAAATAAAAAAGAGTCAATATACAATGAATAATGCAATAGATGAGATCAGAAACACTCTGGAGGGAACAAACAATAGAATAACAGAGGCAGAAGACAGGATTAGCGAACTAGAAGATAAAATTGTAGAAATAAATGAAACAGAGAGGAAAAAAGAAAAATGAATTAAAAGAAATGAGGACAATATTAGAGACCTCTGGGACAATGTTAAACGCTCCAACATTCGAATCATAGGAGTCCCAGAAGAAGAAGACAAAAAGAAAGACCATGAGAGAATACTTGAGGAGATAATAGTTGAAAACTTCCCTAAAATAGGGAAAGAAATAATCACCCAAGTCCAAGAAACCCAGAGAGTCCCCAACAGGATAAACCCAAGGCGAAATACTCCAAGACACATATTAATCAAATTAACAAAGATCAAACACAAAGAACAAATATTAAAAGCAGCAAGGGAAAAGCAGCAAATAACACATAAGGGGATTCCCATAAGGATAACAGCTGATCTTTCAACAGAAACTCTTCAGGCCAGAAGGGAGTGGCAAGACATACTTAAAGTGATGAAAGAAAATACCCTACAGCCCAGATTACTATACCCAGCAAGGATCTCATTCAAATATGAAGGAGAAATCAAAAGCTTTACAGACAAGCAAAAGCTGAGGGAATTCAGCATCACCAAACCAGCTCTCCAACAAATGCTAAAGGATCTTCTCTAGACAGGATACACAGAAAGAGTGTATAAACTTGAACCCAAAGTAATAAAGAAAATGGCTACGGGATCATACTTATCAATAATTACCTTAAACGTAAATGGGTTGAAATTTTCAAAAAGGCTAGGAAACAATTCTCATAGCCATCAATAGTTCAGTGTTGAGTTCATGAATAGTTTTTAAAGTTTGGGACAAACTGTAGTATTTGCTATTTGAAGTACTATTTGTAATTGGCATATTACGATGTAACATTGGTCTTCATTTCTAACTTAAAACGCCTAAAAATGCCTAACAGATTTTTAGATTTGTGAATTTTAGTTGAAATGTATTTTACGATGTTACTAAACCTGCAGAAATATTGAAATATTTCAGAGAACTTATTCACTGTACATTTAATTTATTTTATTTATAAAAGTTATGAACTGTAGAAAGTTTTACTTGTTGGGTCAAATGCTTGTTGCTTCAAATGCTTGTTGCATTTGAAGTGCTAGTTACAAGAAAATCAAATACCTTCAATGTATAAATGCTATTAAGTTTTTAAAGGACTCTGGAGTATAAGTAAGTTTGTTTAAAGAAATTTAGTCTATTCAACCTGAATCAGCTCTGTCAAACATTAATTAAAAGCCTCATTTTAAATAAATAAATAAATAATGGTGGTGGGAGGGAGGGTTGGGAAGCTGGCTGGAGGTGGAGGTGGTGAAGTTTATAAATCTAATTAAAAATGAAGTTGCATTTCCATTTTCCAAATCCACCCATCCACCAGCGTACTGTGTCACCTGACATTATGTACGATTTTACTTTGCGACAGAAACCATTACATTTAAAAATTCATTACAGCAAGGTGAGTTAGACACATGATGGATGCAGCTTTAATTCTGCCATATATTATTACAGTTAAAATGTAAATGATGAAAAATATTTTGTGCTTATCAGCATTTATGTGGAAATGTGTTTTACAGTGATATATGATGTTATATTTCTATTATTGTGATAAAAAAAAGCAATACAAAAAGACGAAGTGTTTATTAAAACATGAAAAAAAAAAAGAAATAAATGGTTTTGCAGCACTGAAGAAATTATAGAAAGTAAATAAGCTAGATCAGACCTGTTTTATGTAGTAATTTTATAGTTTATTTTAATTATTTCAGTTGTAAAATATTGTTATACTGTTAATTAGTTCTGATTGTTCATATTAAACTATTGTAATGCAAATAAATAAATAAATAAATAAAATTAAAAAAAAAATAGTAACAAGTTGCTGAAACCTAAAAAATTAGATGAATAAATGATAACCAACATAGCAAATCAGAAAGTACTGACACCCAAGCCAACAAGAGGGGAAGTCCAGAAGCAGATTTGTCCATACTGTCATGTGGTAGAGGCCTTGGCTTTTTTTTTTCCCGTAAAGACCCACATACAAATATTTTAAACTTTGCCAATCATAGGGTCTCTATAATGACTAATCAACTCTTCTTTGTAGTGCAAAAGTAGCCATAGGCAATACAAGACTATGAGAATTGCTATGTGACAATAAAATTTTTTATTTATTAAAACAGTCAAGGATTGGAATAGAGAAGATTGTGATTTGACCAGCAGACCATAGCTTGCCAGACCCTGGTATTACACCTCACAGATGAAGGCACCAGATATCTCTGAAAGCCTCAGAGGAATGGGTCTGAAGAAAGGACCGGAAGTGTATAAAAGAGGCAACTGAAACTCGAGAACAGCTTTCCCATCCATTGCAGCCAGGAAAGACCCCTCTCACACTTTGCAGGAAGACTGAGAATTACTGTCTAAGAAACTGAACTCAAGGGATTCTCAGCTTGGGCACATATGAGGGTGGGAGAGAGAGATGCCCTAATGAAAACAGGAATTTAAAAAATAAAAACTTAGTCCCCACTCAGAAGGCAGGACCTAGCAAGCGGGCTTGGGCTTTTGCCACAGAAGACTGGTGAATTCCACTCTGGAAAAACTGATCAGCCCTAGAGAAAAGATCTGAAGATGCTGAGAGTTGGTAGTCAGCCAACAAACAGACCAGCTACAACTTCCCAGATCAAAATTTACCAGTTAACCTCTTCCACCCAAATATATGCTTCTTGTTTTTTACCTCTTCTATCTTGAAGAATCACTATTATGAAAGGTGGCAATCAAAATAAACTTATAGGCAGAAAATATTTAAGAAAGGAAAAAACTTGAAGGAACAGAGCAGGTAGCCAAGAAAACTTCCTAATATACTAATTAATTCTCCTCAGAAGACAAGAAAAGATGCTACATTTTAAATATACATAGGAGGCTGAAAAAATAAAGCACCATCAGAGGAAAAAAAGAAAAAGAGATCCTAGAAATTAAAAATGCAATAGCAGAAATGAGGAATTCAAGAGAAGCATTGGAAAATAAAGTTGAGAAAGTCTCCCAGAGAACAGAACAAGAAAATAAGAAAGAAAAAAATAAGAAAACTGGGGATCACTAACGTAGGGGGAGGGGATCTAGCAGCTAAATAAATGTCAAGAGAACAAAGAAAATATTCTGTGTTGTATAACTTCAGTGTATTTTTATAAAACATCTCATTTTTTAAGAGCATAGAAAGAAGACAGTTTAAATTCATAACCCTTTAGGTTTGTTTGTTGAGAAGAAATTTCCTGACAAGCCAGAAAGGATCATTCATATTTTACCTGCATTTTCTTCCAATACACATTTAGGCTCATTATCCAAACCAGAAAAGGACTAACAAATTAGTTTTCTCTTTTCCAAGCCATGCAGAACAGTTTCAATAATCTAATATAATTCATATGTATCAATACATTCCCTACTGTTTTTAGTCAAAAGGTTTCATCCAGGTTTGTCACTCTACCTTCATCTGTGCCTGAGCATCACTAGAATTCAGTCTCTCCAAACAGGATTCTCCAGTCCTCTGGCAGATATGGGGAGGGTTTCACCTGGCTATAGGAAGTGGAACCAGGGTCCAGGGTCCCAGCTGTCTCTTTTAGACACTTCTAACCAATCATCCTTATTCAGATCCTCTGCTCACCACTTTCAGAATTATCTGGTGCCTGCCTTTCACCCCTGCACCTTTCTGACATACTGCTTATTGGAACGAGGCATTAGACTCTTAACACATTTGTGTATAAATAACAAATTCCTGTGACAAATTTATATCCAACAGATTCCCCACACACACAAAATTTCTAGACACAGATGCAAAAGGGCTCTAGTTACCAACAGACACTTAATAAAAAGACTCACTTCTTTGTACAAAGGGATAAAGGGCTTATTGTCTCTCTTACAGATACAGGAGATGTGGTAGCCTTGGTTTTACAACTTTAGCCAACAGTGCTAAATCATTTCAGTCATGTCTAACTCTTTGCAATGCTATGGGCTGCAACCAGCCAGGCTCCTCTGTCCATTGGATTCTCCAGGAGAGAATACTGAAGTGATTTGCCACTTCCTCCTCCAGGGGATCTTTCTGACTCAGGAATCAAACCTGCGTCTCTCACCTCTCCTGCATTGGCAGGCAGGTTCTTTACCACTAGCGCCACCTGGGAAGCCCATCAAGAGCAAATATAGATCCATGAAAGTCTGTTATTCTATTTTACTTTTGAAATTGTCACAAACCTTTTGGTACACACACTTTTCAAACTCTCCCAAACTAACCTTGGCTTTCGGTCTCTAAAGTTGAAAACAGCCGGCCAACTGGGTCCTCCAAGCTCTAACCCTACAGACAACTTCTGGCATCTGGACCAGATTGTTTAGAATGCAGAACTTTGTTTAAAAAAACAAAAAAAACCAACCTTTTAATCATTTAGTCAATTTTCATTCAGCATTCATGAATTATAGGAACAGATTCTTTCAGTTTCTAATTTTAAAATGACAAAGACAAGGAATTCCCTGGCAATCAAATGGTTAGGATTCTGAGCTTCCACTGCAGGAGGCATGGGCTTAATCCCTGAACAGAGAACTAAAATCTTGCAGGCTGCACAGCGAAAAAAAAAAGATAAAGATTATTTAACCAGAGCAGGTGAGTAGCCATTAGATTTTGGTACATGCACTCTGAAATGGAGCCCATTTGCCACTCTCTCATTAAACTCAAGGGTAGTAGTAGCAGCTGCAGAACAGGAAAGTCAAAGAGACACAAAAGATCTTAATGTTACATCGATTGTGACATTCCTTGACGCAGGGGCTAATTTGCATTATCTTGCCTTATCTTGTACCCACCTGCATTATCAAGGTGGGTAGGCATCTGGGAAATAGATGGGGAAACAGTGGAAGCAGTGTCAGACTTTATTTTGGGGGCTCCAAAATCACTGCAGATGCTGATTGCAGCCAGGAAATTAAAGGACGCTTACTCCTTGGAAGGAAAGTTATGACCAACCTAGATAGCATGTTAAAAAGCAGAGACATAACTTTGCCAACCAAGGTCCATCTAGTCAAGGCTATGGTTTTTCCAGTGGTCATGTATGGATGTGAGAGTTGGACTGTGAAGAAAGCTGATCGCCGAAGAATTGATGCTTTTGAACTGTGGTGCCGGAGAAGACTTTTGAGAGTCCTTTGGACTGCAAGGAGATCCAACCAGTCCATTCTAGAGGAGATCAATCCTGGGTGTTCATTGGAAGGACTGATGCTAAAGCTGAAACTCCAATACTTTGGCCACCTCATGCGACGAGTTGACTCACTGGAAAAGACTCTGATGCTGGGAGGGATTGGGGGTGGGAGGAGATGGGGACGACAGAATGAGATGGATGGATGGCATCACCGACTCGATGGACATGAGTTTGAGTGAACTCCGGGAGCTGTTGATGGACAGGGAGGCCTGGCGTGCTATGATTCGCAAAGGGTCGGACACGACTGAGCGACTGAACTGAACTGAACTGAAAACTTTTCTTAAACTTCAGACCAAAGAAAACAGCAAAGATTATTTTATCAGCAGTCAGAAAGGCAAATATTTAATGGCACAGGAAATAACATGAATACCTTGTTAACCCCACAGTTGAAACAGACTATTGATCGGACTAAATCAAGACTAATGACCCTGTGACAAAGACATGGGTGTCCTAAAGGCCAGGAAATAAGAGAATAGTCAATAAAGTCAAACAGACCAAAAGGTCATACATAAGAAGTCATCTAGATTTCTTTTATCTCCTGCCCAAAAAAGAAGAAATGCCCTGTCTTTTTGAAAAAACAAAGATAAAGAAACAGATTACAGTGTTTCCTTCAAGAATGAGGGTAATAGGAAAGTTGCCTTAAAAACAAAACTAGATTTAATCTATAATCGGAGGAAGGGAGGGTAATATCTTTATTGTCAGATAGTAAGATTCATCCTGACAGCTACAAAAGCCAAATCTGGGTTCTTGGGGCCCATGAGATGTTCGCTTCAGACAACAGTATAACTCTCCTCTATAGTTGAACAAAATTGGGCGATTTTATTAAGACCTGTAGCTCTCCCATAGATCCATGGAATATCTATAGTAACTGTGCAGAAAAGACTCAGAAACGAAGATCAACACTTTAGAAAATAATTTTATTTTAAATTTTACATATTATATTTCAAAAGAACTGGACTGCCAATAATAGGTATACCAAATCTTTAAGAAAAATCCTCAAGGTTTCATTTGTCTATTTAAAATTCTCAGTGGTGGAAAATAAGTTACAGCACACAACTGTTATATCTGCACGGATCTTACTTATCTGTCAATATTAGCATTTAGTTAAGGATCAGCTTACAGGAAAGGGCTCAAGGCTTCATCTGTCTTGCAGATTACAGGAAACACAGTGTTTGTGGTTGTGTGGGTGTGGGTGTGTGGTACTCACATGCCTGCACTTCACCTTTGAGTGGGTTTGTGTGCTAAGATAAAATGGCAGCAGGGTAAGATACCTGTCTTGCTGCCTCACACTTCTATGACCTACTTGTAATTCCTGTTTAAAGTACTTCACATGTAAGGCCTCACATCGTAGCTAATACTTTACAGAGCTTTATTTGAAAGCCAATTATGTATTAAGAACTATCCTAAGTGTTGAAAATAGAGTTGTTAAGAAGATTTTAAAAATCCCTGCTCTCGACTTGGAAAGCTGAGGCCATGCTTCACTCATTCTAACATCCCCAGGGCGTCTCACTCAGTACTTCAGATGTACATAACACATGCCAACAAAATTATTTTCAAATTGAACTGATTTTTCAGTTAAAACTTGACTTCTAAATGAAGCTGCACTGTTTGTTGTTGTTGCTCAGTCGCTAAGTAGTGTCTCTTTGTGACGCCGTGGACCACAGCACACCAGGCTTCCCTGTCCCTCAATATCTCCCAGAGTTTGCTCAAGCTCATGTCCATCGACTTGGTGATGCCATCCAACCATCTCATCCTCTGTTGCCCCCTTCTCCTCCTGCCTTCAATCTTTCCCAGCATCAGGGTCTTTTCCAATGAGTCAACTCCTCCCATCGGGTGGACAAAGTATTGGAGCTTCAGCTTCAGCATCAGTCCTTCCAATGAATATTCAGGGTTGATTTCCTTTAGGATTGACTTGTTTGATCTGCTTGTTGTCCAAGGGACTCTCAAGAGTCTTCTAATAATGCTATTTGTAATTAGGTATTTAGGCACAGTTATTGTATCAATCAAATATGCATTGATTCAAGCATTATGTTTCATGAACACTAAATACACCAGTACCGTAACTACTGTTGTTTAGAAGTAATCAATCAAATTATTAGATACAAAAACATTAATACCTCTTGATAGCTGTTTTTATCTCAAGCTCAACTATTTCCATTTCTCAGTCATTACAATTAAAGATCCTCTTTATTTATACTTAGATTCTTGATTCTTCTTTTTAAATTAAAGATAAATTGTTGAAGGGCTCCCATACAGTATGTGTCAGTAAAACTTTTTTTTCATCCAAAACTGGTTCACAATGAGTGCGTAGGTTTTTTTCCCAAACATTAATACTGATAGATCCCTTCCAAAATCAGTAAAAACTTGCCAAGCTGTGGGCAGCTCCAAAGCAAAGCCTCTCTTCAAAATATTCAGCACAACACCTGACATAGGGCTAAATCTCACCCAGTGATTATTAGTTTGGACCACATTTACCACTTTTGACTAGGAATCCTGTCATCACACAACACTGCAATTGATTTCTTCTGAGCTTTTTTTTCTCTAGAATCTAACTTCATACTGTCTAACTTTCAAAATGACTTGGGAACTCAAAAACATAGTATATTTTATGCTACCCAGGTAGACTAAAAATTAAACATTTCCTTCAGAATAGGAAAAATTCTTAAACACTTATGACTTTTAAAAGTAAATCTACTATTGGTTTTGTGATTTCCGTCTCCTAGATTATTTTAGATGCTTTAGGTTGTTCCTTTTCCTTTTTAATTGAGGGATGAACTCTGAATCTTCGTAATGATTCCTCTGTTCTGTTTTATACTGCAAGCAACAGAATATCATTTCTGTCCCTCATAGACATAAAGTCATATTTTTAGGCAAGAAAAAAAACAGCTCTTGCCTAAAAATGTCTCATACCAACACTTCCTTGTAAAGGAGAGACATTCTAAACATACACAGTGGAATAAACATCCATGTGTTCAGATGTACAAAAGCAATATTTCTATATTATTCTATAGCAATATAATTTCCTTCAAATGCCCCTCAGTTTCATCTGATGAGAGATAATACAATCTTAGTCAACTCTGCTGAAGTTAGACATTTCAGTTAAAATTCAATAAAATTTAGTTAGAGTCAATGTAGGACTGTTCCATCACCATGTTTCTCCCCCATTTTGTATCTTCTAAATTTCTGGGGCAGAGATTACCTAGTGTCATGGCATGAGGATAAGACACTTGTTCATCCTTGACTCTGTGTCCAGGCTTGATCCTCTGCACACAATGAATTCACTGTCTTGGGAACTTCAACCACCATTCAAGAAGGATTATCTGTGCCAACTGGATTCACTTTTCAAATCAGTTTCCTGTTTCCCTTGGATATGGTCATTTCTCCTTTACTCTGCCATCTACACATGTCCATTATCTCAAGAAGACTCTTGAGAGTTACATCTTCTACTTTACTTCCACCAAAAGCATCATTCACTACAACCTTAAATGACTGTGGGTAGGCCGGCTCTCTTTCTTAGCCTGGAGTTGCAGGAAACCTGATGAACTGGACTTGGGTCCCCTCTATTCCTCTGAGACTCTCTGTATCTTCTGTCCACACTGATTGTCTCTACTTGCTGACCAGGGTAGAGACAGGAAGTAGTGCTTTCCAGGCAAGCAGACAGACTTCTCTCTGCTCTCAGATATTCACATGTACTGTATTGCTAATCTGAGAGGGGAGGGACAAGAAACAATTTTTCAGAAACCATCAGTATGTTTGAAAACATACAAACATCTGTGTATCTTGCTTACCTTTCCAAACTTTTTTGCCTCCCCCCCACATTTACAAATATTTATATAGTCTGAGAGAGAGAGAGAAAGAATACTTATCATTTATGCAAAAAAAAAAAAAAAGATGACCTGAGAGGTCCGCTTTTGAGAAACAAAAATTTAAGCTCTTAAACCTCAAAATTGTGTCTCTATATTGGCCTTCAAAAAGAACATTTTTAAAAACACTCAAATCTCAACTTTTCTATCCTTCTGGACCTCCACAATATCAATCTACTCTGAGGAAAATAATCCTAGAATATTCCAGCTATATAGGCTATGAGAAATTTTAAATAGGTGCATATTTCAGTGTCCAGGTTACAGGAAGTTTAATACTTAATTAGTTTGAAAGGCATTGGAAAGCTAATGGAACAAAAATTGGACTTTGAGCTAACCCTTGGAGGCCGCCACCACTCATAGGCCTTGGAGAACAAAAAGGAAAAGATGGATGTTACCACGTCCTGGAACCTCAGAAGAGGTGCTGCTGTGGAGCTGGAGTCATGACCAGTGAAGGGGTACATGAACCTCTGCGCTGTGGTGGGCCCCACATGGCTGATACTCAGACCCCTGCGGGGACACTGCAGTCTGGTGCCTGGGCTCCTTAAGAAGGTACTGCAAACAATGTCTGGCCCTCAAACCTCTGCTTGTCTGATCCTGGACCTCTGAGAGTTCTTGTGGCTTCTTGAATAACCAATGGTCAGATCTCTGAGAGGGCACTGCTCATTTAATCCAGGACTTCAAGGAGCTATGCATGCTTCCCCAGTGGTGCTCAGAGATCTGAATGGAGGCTTCCAGAGGGTCATTTTCCAGTGCTCAGAAGAGGCACCACACAACTGCAGACCCCAGAGAAGGATGTCTTGCAGCTGATGTTTGGCAAATGAAAAAACACAAGAGCTGGAGGTGTCTGCTGCCCCTGTAGCTTCTTCTGCTGAAAGGATGCTTGCAGGACCTGATGACTTTCTTTAGTATTATGTTTGGATTCCTGTCTCCTCATATTTTGTGTATCTATTATAAGCTTTTATTTTCTAGTTACCATGAAATTCATGTGTAACAACCTATAACAATGTGCTAAGTAGCTTCAGTTGGGTCTGACAATTTGCGACCTTATGGACTGTGGCCCACCAGGCTCCTCTGTTCATGGGATTCTCCAGACAAGAATACTGGAGTGGGTTGCCACGCCCTCCTCTGGAAATGAAGATAACAGTAGAGGTCTATTTTCAATTGAGGTCCACTTGATATTGAACTCTTTCTAAAATAGTCCACTTTTACTCCCCTTCCACATTTTACATTTTTGACATTATATTTTACCTTTTTTTTATTATTTAACTAATTATTGTAGTTTTAAGTTCAGTTCAGTTCAGTCATCAGTCGTGTCCGACTCTTTGCAACCCCATGAAACACAGCACGCCAGGCCTCCCTGTCCATCACCAACTCCCGGAGTTCACTCAAACTCATGTCCATCGAGTCGGTGATGCCATCCAGCCATCTCATTCTCTGTCGTCCCCTTCTCCTCCCGCCCCCAATCCCTCCCAGCCTCAGAGTCTTTTCCAGTGAGTCAACTCGTCGCATGAGGTGGCCAAAGTATTGCAGTTTCAGCTTTAGCATCAGTCTTTCCAATGAACACCCAGGATTGATCTCCTCTAGAATGGACTGGTTGGATCTCCTTGCAGTCCAAGGGACTCTCAAGAGTCTTCTCCAGCACCACAGTTCAAAAGCATCAATTCTTCGGCGATCAGCTTTCTTCACAGTCCAACTCTCACATCCACACATGACCACAGGAAAAACCATAGCCTTGACTAGACAGACCTTGGTTGGCAAAGTAATGTCTCTGCTTTTTAATATGCTATCTAGGTTGGTCATGACTTTCCTTACAAGGAGTAAGCGTCTTTTAATTTCATGGCTGCAATCACCATCTGCAGTGATTTTGGAGCCCCAAAAAATAAAGTCTGACACTGCTTCCACTGTTTCCGCATTTCCCATGAAGTGATGGGACCAGATGCCATGATCTTTGTTTTCTGAATGTTGAGCTTCAAGCCAACCTTTTCACTCTCCTCTTTCACTTTCATCAAGAGGCCTTTGAGTTCCTCTTCACTTTCTGCCATAAGGGTGGTGTCATCTGCATATCTGAGGTTATTGATATTTCTCCCAGCAATCTTGATTCCAGTTTGTGCTTCTTCCAGCCCAGCGTTCCTCATGATGTACTCTGCATAGAAGTTAAATAAGCAGGGTGACAATATACAACCTTAACACACTCCTTTTCCTATTTGGAACCAGTCTGTTGTTCCATGTCCAGTTCTGACTGTTGCTTCCTGACCTGCATACAGGTTTCTCAAGAGGCAGGTAAGGTGGTCTGCGATTCCCATCTCTTTCAGAATTTTCCACAGTTTATGGTGATCCACACAGTCAAAGGCTTTGGCATAGTCAATGAAGCAGAAATAGATGTTTTTCTGGAACTCTCTTGCTTTCTCCATGATCCAGCAGATGTTGGCAATTTGATCTCTGGTGCCTCTGCCTTTTCTAAAAGCTGGTTGAACATCTGAAAGTTCACGGTTCACATATTGCTGAAGCCTGGCTTGGAGAATTTTGAGCATGACTTTACTAGCATGTGAGATGAGTGCAATCGTGCAGTAGTTTGAGCATTCTTTGGCATTGCCTTTCTTTGGGATTGGAATGAAGACTGACCTTTTCCAGTTCTGTGGCCACTGTTGAGTTTTCCAAATTTGCTAGCATATTGAGTGCAGCACTTTCACAGCATCATCTTTCAAGATCTGAAATAGCTCCACTGGAATTCCATCACCTCCACTAGCTTTGTTCATAGTGATGCTCTCTAAGGCCCACTTGACTTACTTGATTTTATTACTTTTGCCTTTTAACCTTCATACTAGTTTTATAACTGGTTAATCACTACCTTTACTATATGTTTGCTTTATCAGTGATAATTTTCATTTCTATATATTTATTTATTTCTAGTTATGGCCTTTCCACTTAAAGAAGTCCCTTTAACATCTCTTATATGCCTGGTTTAGGAGTTGTAAACTCCTTCAGCTTTTGTTTGTCTGGGAAATTCTTAATCTCTTCTTCAATTCTATATAATAACCTTGACAAGTAGAGTATTCTTGGTTGTAAGGGTTTTTATTGTTTGTTTCAGCATTTTATATAATGCCACTTTCTCTGGCCCCTAAAGTTTCTACTGAAAAATAAGCCAATAATCCAATGGTGGCTTTCTTGCACCTAACTAATTGTTTTCTCTCTTGACTTTAAAGTTCTCTCTTTTAACTTTTGACATTTTATTTATAATGTGTCTTGATGTGGGTCTCTTTGGGTTTATCATTTTGGGGACTCTGGGTTTCCTGGACTTGAATTCCTGTTTTCTTCACCCAGTTAGGGAAATTCTCAGTTACTATTTCTTCAAATAAGCTTTCTACCCCTTTTGTTCTCTCTTTTTCTTTTTGGGGTGACTATGGTACAGATGTTAGTACGCTTGATGTTGTCCCAAAAATCCCTTAAACTACTTTTTTTCGGAGGTGGGGGATTGTTGTTCTGATTGGGTAATTTTCATTACTTGTCTTACAGATCACTGATGCATTCTCTCTTCTACATCATCTACGCTGCTCTTAATTCCATCTAGTGTATTTTTCATTTCTGTTATTGTAGCTTTCAGCTCTGTTTGTTTCTTTTTATATTTTCTCTTTGTTGAAATTCTTCCTGTGTTTATGTTTCTCCTGCATTCAGGGAGCATCATTATGACCATTACTTTTAACTCTTTATCAGGTAGATTACTTCTTTCTGTCTCATTTAGTTCCTTTTCTGAGGTTTTTGTCTTGTCCTTTCACTTGGAATATAGTTCTCTATCTCTTTATTTTGAATAATTCTCTGTATGTATCATGTAATAGGCAAATAAGCTATGTCTCCTGGCCTTACTTAAAAACTTTCTTATGGGACCCAGAAGAGCAATCCCTGCTGGTGACCTGAACCAGGTGCTCCAGGGGTGTCCCCTGTGTGGTCTACATGTGCCGTCCTTTGGTGGTGGTGCCAGAGCTGTTATGGGCACACTGGTGGGAGGGGTTGACAGCTAGACTGTCTGTCTTCAAAACCCAGCAGGAACTGCTGTGGGCATGCTAGTAGGCAGGGCTGGCCCTCCAGAGTGTGATTCACTTTGGGGGTGGGGAGTACTTGTCAGTGCCAAGACTGTTTTCCAGGTGTTGTAGGAGCAGGAGCTGCTTTAGGGGGCACCAGTCTCAGCTGAGACCACCCACTGGGTGTGGCAGGGTGAGAGTCACACAGGGGGTTCAAAGCAAGATATTATGGGGGCTCATCCTCCTAGTGCAATCCCCCAGTGCGGGGATGCCTAATATGGGATTCAAGCTCCTCACTCCTTAGGGAGGGCCTCTGTGTTTTTGTTTTCCCTCCTAATTGTGGGTCACCACACTGGGGTTGTGGGTCCTGGCTAGACCACATCTCTGCCCCTCCTGCCTATCTTTATAGGTGACTCTTTCCTTTATATCCTTAGTCAAAGAACTGTTCTACTAGTCTTCAGATTGTTCTTAGAGAGAGTTGTTCTGGATGTATTTGTAGTTTCTGTGTGTCCACGGGAGGAGGGGAACTCAGAGTCTTCCTACTCTGCCATCTTGATCCTGCCTCTTGAGAGTATGTTTTAGATGCAGTTTGTAATCTGTAGACCTTAAGTAAAGCAGATTATCTTCTCACAGTGTAGGTGAACCTCACACAATCAACTGAAAGCAAAATCCGAGGTTTCTTGAAGAAGGTATTCTTCCTCAAGGTGGCAACATCAGAATCCTGTTGAGTTGCCAGCCTGCTGCCTTGTGGAATTTAAACTTAAAATTAAAGCATTAACTTTTCCCTAAGTCTCCAACCTGTCAGCCTGCCTTCCAAATTTCAGGTTTGCCATCCTCACAATTGTGTAGGCCAATCGCTTAAAACAAATCTCTCTCTGCATTTATATATATGTGTGTGTGTGTGTGTGTGTGTGTGTGTGTATCCTATTGGTTCTGTATCTCTAGTGGACCCCAACCCATAGACCCCTCACACTCACCTACTGCCCCAAATACCCCAATATTAATTTAAGTCACCTACTGCTATTTTGAGTCCAAGTCTAGTTGTGAGCAGTTTTTTAAATATCCTTGCTGGGCTCTTTGTAAGTACATTCCTGACATGCTCCCCCAAACACTTGCAGCCCTAAACAGCCTCCTGTTCTCCTGAGTGACTGGGAATGAAAGTCATTTATTATCTCCTGCCTCCTCATCACCATGGGATAGCCTGCCCAGGGTTTTCACTTTCTGGCTGAAATCGTTTATTTGATTGCTGACAGCTTGTTATGTGATCCACACTGAGCAGCTGGGGTCCCAAAGGTCTGTAAGAAAAGTAAGTGAAGAAGTTAAAAGAAGGAGGCTGAGGGCTTACACAGAAACCAAGCAGAATGAGGGTCATTGCCATGAACTTCACCTGCTACCCCACTGTGTCCAGGGATAAATCTCAGGATATTTGTCATGAAGGAAAGAACGGTGGTTTTTTGTTTTTTTGTTTTTTTTTAAATTTGTTTATTTTTTTTGTTTCACATATGACAACATACATGTTTCAATGTCATTCTCTCAAATCATCCCACCCTCACCCTCTCCCACAAAGTCCCAAAGACTGTTCGATACAACTGTGTTTCTTTTGCTGAGAATGGTGGTTTTAAATGCACATTTTAACATGACTCAAAAAATGAAAGATTAAGTATTGTTCAAATGATGATGCATCCAACTGCTAAATTGTTTTTGGCTTTTCTCTAGAAAGGAAAACAAGTCTTGGGTATTTTCAAACTGATTACGAAGGTTTTTGCTCTGGATTTTATTGAAGCATATGTGTCTGGCTATTTTTCTGTGGCTAAAAGCCACGTTCATCCAAATCACAAATATCTTTCCATCACTCTAATTGCTCCACAATCCACTTTAAGAAGTTCTTAACAGCTTTTCTTTCTATTTTGATGTGTAGCAGAGAGTTGAGGCTAGTGTTCAAGCAGGTAGCCTTCCTTACAAGCATTTCAGGGCCTGAACTGTGAAAGCAAAATATATACTGAACATCCTCTCTCTAAGACCAGTAGAGACCTTTGGCTAACCAAACTAAATAACCTTTTTATTAAGTTTGTTTTTTTATTTGCCTGTGCTGGGTCTTGTTTGCCACCTGTAGGATCTTTAATTGAGGCATGGGGGATGTAGTTTCCTGACTAAGGATCAAACCCAGCCACCCTGCACTGGGAGCATGGAGTCTTAACTGCTGGACCACCAGGGAAAGACAGAATGCAATAACCTTTCATCTGTCCATATTCTATTGACCTCCACCATTCATTCCCTGATAGCTCAGTTGGTAAAGAATCTACCTGCAATGCAGGAAACCCTGATTGGATTCCTGGGTCAGAAAGATATGTTGGAGCAGGAATAGGCTATGCAATCCAGTATTCTTGGGCTTCCCTGGTGACTCAGATGCTAAAGAATCTGCCTGCAATGCAGGAGGACTGGGTTCGATCCCTGGGTTGTTAAGATGTCCTGGAGAAGGGACTGGCTACCCACTCCAGTATTCTGTCCTGGAGAATACCATAGACTGTATAGCCCATGGGATTGCAAAGAGTCAGACATGACAGAGCAACTTTCACTTTCATTCATTTTAAAAGGACTTTCCTGGTTGGCTCAGAAGTAAAGAACCAGCCTGACAGTTCAGGAGACACAGGTTTAATCCTTGGGACAGAAAGATCCTCTGGAGAAGGAAATAGTAACCGATGCCAGTATTCTTGCCTGGAAAATGCCATGGACAGAGGATCCTGGAGGGCTACAGTCCATGAGGTTGCACAGAGTTGGACACGACTAAGCAACTAAGCACATAAGTCTTACTGAGTATCCAATGCTACCTAGGTACTAGGGACAAAGAAATCCAAAAGACATGGTTTCTGCTCCCAAATGAAGTGAACAAAAAAGGGAGGGATAATAATAAAATATGTGTGGTAGTTCCACAAACACATGTGAATTAAATAGAAAAGTGAGTGGGGATGCTGAAGTATGTGTGCAGGAGCACAGATAAACGACCACATTACCTGGGTTGAGATTTCAAGGGCTGGCTCCCTGGAGGAAGCAGCAGGAACTAACTCATACAGCATCAGTAGGAATTAACTCATTGTATGAAGGAGAGGAGGTAGCCCAGAAGAAGGAATCACTGGTAAAAGTAGCAGAGCATGAGAGAACAAGAAGCATCCTGAGAACTTCCAGAAGATTAGCCAGAGGAAAATGAGTATGTGCAGGTGGCCAGATGTGAGACAGGAAAAACAGGGGTGGGGGCCACAAAAGAGTTTAAAGGCGCATTCTAAGAGCAATATAGGGACTTCCCTGGTGGTCCAGTAGCTAAGACTCCATGCTCCCAATGCAGGGGTTCCGAGTTCAATCCCTGGTCAGGGAACTAGATCCCGCATGCTGCAACTAAGACCCAGTGCAGCCAAATAAACAAATAATAGCAATATGGAGATGGACTGCTGTGAAATGCGGGGGGAAAGCAGAGCGATTCTTTGAAAAGTTATTGGAGTAGCCCACCTGAGGAGTAATGAGAACCTGAACGAAGGAATTGGCTGAATACTCCTCCCATTAAATGGCATGGCAAGTGCAAGAGACAAAAACATCAGCTGGTAGATGGATTCACTTTGAGGAGCCTGCAGAGCAATCAGACACAAGCTTCTGGCTAGAATACGCATGTGGGAAATGAATGTGTTTAAAAGGATGAGTGAGATTAAAATCACCCAATGTGAAGAAAAAGAGGAAGAGTGACCTCATGATAGAACTTGTAGGAGTGACATTTCATAGAGCACAAAAGGTAATGAGCCTGAAAAATAGTGGAGCAGCCAAGAGGAAGAAATCCAAGAGACAGCAGCCTCAAAGAAGCCGTAAAACTGTGGGCTGGGACTTCCCTGGTGGTCCAGTGGTTGGTACTTCTCCTTGCAAGGCAGGGGGTGACATTCAAGCCCTTGTCGGAAAGCTAAGATCCCACATGACTCAGGGCCAAAAGACCAAAACATAAAACAGAAACAATATTGTAATAAGTTAAATAAAGACTTTTTGAATGGTACACATCAAAAAAAGTTGAAAAAAAAGGAAAAAAACTGGACTACCTACTGGAGGATCAGTGTAAAAAGCTTATAGAACATGAAAAATAGAGTTACAATTGGGCTTTGTTCTTTGTCTTCCTGTGTACCATATTTGACATTGGGCATCTGTCTACGGGAGGACTAAATTTGTTATACAGGAAATATAAAGAAAAGACAAAATACTAATATAACATTGCAAATCAACTATACTCTAATAAAAAAAGAAAAAAAAAGACAGTTTTTACTTCCTGTGTACAAATTGGATGGGCTTCCCAGGTGGCACTAGTAGTAAAGAACCCACTTGCCAATGCAGGAGACAGACATAGGTTCCATCACTGGGTCCGGAGGATCCCCTGGAGGAAGGCATGGCAACTCGCTCCAGTATTCTTGCCTGGAGAACCCCACGGACAGAGGAGCCTGGCAAGCTACAGTCCATAGGGTCACAAAGAGTCAGATATGACTGAAGTGACTTAGCACGCACGAACAAATTGGATAGGTAGCAAGACAATAAACCTTGCTCACCAGCATGTTGACTCAGGAAAAAATAGACTGAAGGACTTAAAATATGGGGTTTACTAATGTGGAGGGCTGTTTCCTAGCCCCACCAACAACCAGGATAAGGAAGGAAAGATACAGTAAAGAAGAAATAAAAGAGACGTATGGCTTAGGAGGAGAAAAGAGAGTAGAGATTGGAAGCTATAAATCCTGTGTGTCCCCATTTCCCCTCCCTAGACTTCAGCGGGGAAGGGTGGGTGTGTTACACAAGTGAAGATAAAAATCAATGATAAACAGAGATGCAGATGTAGAGAATGGACTTGTGGACACAGTGGGAGGGGGGCGGAGGGCAAGGCAAGGGTGGGATGAATTGGGAGAGTAGCGCTGAAGCATGTACATTGCCATACGAAAAACAGATAGCAAATAGGAAGTTGCTGTGTAACACAAGGAGCTCAACCCAGGGCTCTGTGACAACCTAGAGGGGTGGGAGCAAGGTTAAAGAGGGAGGGACATATGTATACCTGTGGCTGATTCACGTTGTTGCATAGCAGAAATCAACACTACATTGTAAAGCAATTATCCTCCAACGAAAAACAAATTTTAAGAAATCTCCATACTGTTCACTTCTCCATAGCTGTATCAACTTACATTTTCACCAATAGTGCAAGAGGGTTCCCTTTTCTCCACATCCTCTCCAGCATTTATTGTTTGTAGATTTTTTGATGAAGGCTATTACATAGGGAGCTCAAGGCGGTACTCTGCGACCTGCTAGAGGGGTAAGATGTGGTGGTGTGAGAATGAAGTAAGTCAGAAAAAGAAAAGCAGATATGGTATATTAACTCATATATATGGAATCTAGGGGGCTTCCCAGGTGGCACTAGTAAAGAATCTGCCTACCAATACAGGAGACGTAAGAGACGTAGGTTTGATCCCTGGGTGTGGAAGATCCCCTGAAGGAGGAAATGGCAACCCACTCCAGTATTCTTGCCTGAAAAATCCCATGGTCAGAGGAGCCTGGTGGGCTATTGTCCATGGGGTTGCAAAGAGTCTGACATAACAGAGTGACTGAGCACGCACAAGGGTTAAGTCAGTCAGGACATGGATAGATCCCAGCAAAGAGAACAAGTCAAGTGACACAAACTGTGAAGGAAGGAAGTGAAGTAGCTCAGTTGTGTCCGACTCTTTGCAACCCTGTGGACTGTAGCCTCCACAGCTACAGTCCCTCTCTCCATGGGATTCTCCAGGCAAGAATACTGGAGTGGGTTGCCATTTCCTTGTCAGTTCAGTTCAGTTCAGTTCAGTCGCTCAGTCGTGTCTGACTCTTAGCGACCCCATGAACCACAGCACGCCAGGACTCCCTGTCCATCATCAACTCCCGGAGTTCACCCAAACTCATGTCCATCGAGTCGGCAATGCCATCCAGCCACCTCATTCTCCATCTTCCCTGTCTCCTCCCACCCCCAATCGCTCCCAGCATCAGAGTCTTTTCCAGTGAGTCAACTCGTCGCATGAGGTGGCCAAAGTATTGGAGCTTCAGCTTTAGCATAAGTCCTTCCAATGAACACCCAGGATTGATCTCCTCTAGAATGGACTGGTTGGATCTCCTTGCAGTCCAAGGGACTCTCAAGAGTCTTCTCCAGCACCACAGTTCAAAAGCATCAATTCTTCGGCGATCAGCCTTCCTCACAGTCCAACTCTCACATCCATACAGGAACACGGGAAAAACCATAGCCTTGACTAGACGGACCTTGGTTGGCAAGGTAATGTCCCTGCTCTTTAATATGCTATCTAGGCTGGTCATAACTTTCCTTCCAAGGAGCAAGCGTCTTTTAATTTCATGGCTGCAATCAGCATCTGCAGTGATTTTGGAGCCCAAAAAAATAAAGTCTGACACGGTTTCCAGTGTTTCCCCATCTACTTCCCAAGAAGTGATGGGACCAGATGCCATGATCTTCGTTTTCTGAATGTTGAGCTTCAAGCCAACCTTTTCATTCTCCTCTTTCACTTTCATCAAGAGGCCTTTGAGTTCCTCTTCACTTTCTGCCATAAGGGTGGTATCATCTGTATATCTGAGGTTATTGATATTTCTCCCGGCAATCTTGATTCCACCCTGTGCTTCTTCCAGCCCAGCGTTCCTCATGATGTACTCTGCATAGAAGTTAAATAAGCAGGGTGACAATATACAACCTTGACGTACTCCCTTTCCTATTTGGAACCAGTCTGCTGTTCCATGTCCAGTTCTAACTGTTGCTTCCTGACCTGCATACAGGTTTCTCAAGAGGCAGGTCAGGTGGTCTGGTATTCCCATCTCTTTCAGAATTTTCCACAGTTTCCTTGTAGACTGTCTATAAAAGGGCCAGCAGCACCCATTCAGCCAAGAGAAATTGATCTTGAGACCAGCAGATGACTGCAAGCATACCTCCCAGGACCAGCACAAGCCCTGACACATGGGGATACCTCCTCAGAGAATGAAGCAGGAGCTGGAGAAGACTGTCTGAGAGACTGAGTAAATATTGTCACAGAGACAAAACCAAATTGATGATATATTGTTATCCATATGATACATTCAATATGTTTTTCCGCTAGTCCATGGATAATAGCTCAGGAAAAAAAGATGAGATTCATTGCAGGGAACATAAAGAATTTTTTTTCCTTCAGATTAGAGTGTAAAGCAACCTTGCTATATAGGAGGAAAATGGGAATTAACATTTTCCAGGGTAGAGTCTGTGCATGCTGCATGCTAAGTCACTTCAGTCGTGTCCAACTCTTTGCGACCCCATGGATTGTAGCCCATGAGGCTCCTCTGTCCATGGGATCCTCCAGGCAAGAAAACCGGAGTGGGTTGCCATATCTTTCTCCAAGGGATCTTCCCAACCCAGGGTTCAAAAGAATACTAATTCTTCAGAGTTGACAGATATTATACAGGCACAATAATAAATAAAAATTAACACTGTATGGTCCTTTAAACTGGACTAAAGAATAAACAAAAATCATTTAATGCAAAGTCTTCTGAGAGCTTTTGCCTTGTTTACAAAACTTCTGAATCTGCAGGAGAAAAATATGATACACCCCATTTCCCACTTAGCTGTCTGAGATATTAGTTTTCACAGACCATCTCTGTCTGAAAGACTTTTGGAAACATTTCTAGCTTTTAAAAATAGAGCTACCACCACATCTTAGAACTACAATTTGAACCATTGGGATTGTAAGCCCTGTAGGCCACTGCCTTCCCCTCTACTGTGGTTCATCTGTTTACAACTTGAAACATTATTCAACGGGGAAAAAAGCAAGGCTAGCTGGTAGGCTGCAGTCCGTGGCTTCGCTAAGTGTCGGACACGACTAAGCGACTTCACTTTCACTTTTCACTTTCACACATTGGAGAAGGAAATGGCAACCCACTCCAGTGTTCTTGCCTGGAGAATCCCAGGGATGGGGGAGCCTGGTGGGCTTCCGTCTATGGCGTCACACAGAGTCGGACATGACTGAAGTGACTTAGCAGCAGCAGCCCAGAGTAAAACTCTGAAGCAGAAGAAACTAACATTTGGTGAGCTTAGAATTCCACCTTCGGAATTTCTCCACTCCGGACTTATTTCTTCTCCCTCCTTTTCTCCTAATAAAATTGTTCAGACTTTTTTGTTTATCCTAAACTACATTGATCATTTCCAGACAACGACAGTGGACCAACCACACTAGTTCACTCCTCTTTCTCACAAGTGGCAGAATGGGTAAGAGTCTGGAACCAGACTGCCTTTGTTTTGTTTGAATCCTGCCTCAACACTTCCTAACTGGATGATGATCTTTTTTTCTTTCTTTCTTTTAGTTGTTCCAGGTCTTAGTTGTGGCATGCAGGACCTAATTCCCTGACCAGAGATCAAACCCTGGCCCCCTGCATTGGCAGCCTGGAGTCTTAACTACTGGACTGCCAAGTAAGTCCCCTGTATGATGATCTTAGGAAAGTTACTAATACTTAAACTCCCTGACATCAGGGTCATTATCTGCAAAATAGATTGAATAAGAGTACCTGCCTATTGTACTGAAAGTAGTTATTATATATTTATATATATATATATAAATGTCCTAATAGTTTAGGACATAGTACATCAGACTTCCCAGGTGGCGCTAGTGGTGAAGAATGCACCTGCCAGTGCAAGAAATATAAGAGACTCAGGTTTGATCCTTGGGTTTGAAAGATCCCCTGGAGGAGGGCATGGCAACCCACTCCTATACTCTTGCCTGGAGAATACCCATGGACAGAGAAACCTGTCAGACTACAGTCCTTGGGATCGCAAAGAGTTGGACACAACTAAAGTGGCTTAGCATGCACACACACTACATAGTTATTTTTCAGCTTGGCAAAGTATTAGCAAAGAAATAAAAATGAGATGAACTTACAATGACAAAGAAAAGAAGAAGAGCCATCAAAAAGATGATTTCAACAAATGTATATAAGACACAAAGCAAATAAAGGAAAACTACAGAGAAAGCAGGGGAGAGGAACCCATAATCCAGCATCACGATTGGTGAACCTTTTCTGTAAAGGCCAGATAGTAAGTATTTTAGATTTTGTGAACCAAGAAACAACACTGAAGATGCTATGTAATCTCTTTTGCAAATACTCAATTCTCTTTCTGCAGCCATAGGCAACTCATGTGTGTGACTAGGTTCCAATCAAACTTTATTTACAGATACTGAAACTTTAATTTGGTATCATTTTCACATTTCATAAAATATTATCTTATTTTGTTGTGGTAAGAATACTTAACATACAATCAACCCTCCACAAATTTTTAAATGTACAATATATTATTGTTTATAGGTATAAAATTTTACTGCAGATCTCTAGAGCTTATTCATCCAGCTTAACTGAAACTTTAAGCCCATTGATTAATAACTCCCAATTTCCCCTCTCTCCCGGAGCCTAGCAACCACAATTCCACTCTTTGAGTCTATGAATTTAACTATTTTAGATTCTATTGTAAGTGCAATATTTGTCATTCCATGACTGGCTTACATCACTTAACATAATGTCCTCAAAGTTCATCCATCTTGTCACATACTGTAGTATTTCTCTTTTTTAAGGCTAAATAGTATACCATTGGAGCTTCCCAAGTGGTTCAGTGGCAAAGAATCTTCCCTCCAATCAGATGTGGGTTTGATCTTGAATCAGGAAGATCTCCTGGAGAAGGAAATGGCAACCCACTCCAATATTCTTGTTGGGAAAATCCCATGGACAGATGAAACTGGTGGGCTATAGTTCACGGGGTCACAAGGAGTCACACAATTTAGCAACTAAGCGACAGCAACAGTCTCTTTTGTTTATTTAATCTGTCACTTCTCTTTATTTACTCTGTCAACAGATATTTAGATTGTTTCCATGTCTTAGCTACAGTGACTGGTGATGCCATGAACATCTGAGTACTAAGTATTATTCATTTGATATTTAGCAAAATTCCATTATAAGTATAGATACTAAAATGGAACTTAAAATGTAAAAACATTTAATTTGGGGGAATTGGATGAAGGTGGTCAAAAGGTACAAACTTCCAGTTATAAAATAAATAAATACTATGGATGTAATGTATACCATAATCATTGTATTAATAGTTAACACTGCTGTAGGGTGTATTTTCAAGTTGCTAAAATAATAAATCCTTAAAGTTCTCATCACAAGAAAATAAAACATTTTTTGTAACTATGTGAGGTGATGGATGTTGACTAAACTTATTGTAGTAATCATTTCACAAGAGATGTAAGTCAAGTCACCAGTTTTTCTACTGTAGAGATGTTTGTTTATTAAGTATAAGTGACAAACATTCATCTAAGAATTGCCTTCTGTAGCAGAACTTTCATTTAATTTAGCCTGGCACTCTCTCTCTCTCACTGAGACAGTGAGGGTAGTTCAGGAGGAGAAAAGACAGCTGTCACAGATTTTTTCTGAAATCCTTATCTCCAGCCATTACTTCTCTCCTAGACCCACTTCTACATTTCTTATGAGTGCTGGGCACTTCTACCCAGAAGTCTCACTAACACCTTGACTCCACATAACTAAAACTACGATTTCTTTCCCAACCACTCATTCTACTGACCTCAAACATCCGCTCAAAATCCCATCAAGCACTTCATTCAATTTGTTACTGTATCTCTTAAGTTGGTAACAAACTGATGGAAAAAGCTAGACTCTCCCAAACATAAAGAAGTGCCTTCATGTTAAGCCAGCTCTGTGGAAAATCATTTTCCATCTCCAGGTGAGATCAAGAGCAGGTTTCTTGATTTTACAACCTCTTGGTATCAAAAAGTCATCTGATGACTCCAAGAAGATGGCAAGAGAGTGAAGCACCAGCAATCTGTCTCCCTATCTAGAAGATAATTGCACTGGAAGCATCTGATACAGCTATTTTAGAACTTTGGAGTCTATTGAAGACTTAAAGCTTCCAGGCAAAGGCTTAGACAGTACATTGAGGTCAATTCTAGGTCTTAAAACAGAAACAGCTACCCAGCCCCATGGCAGGCAGCTGTGTTCCTTAAACAACTTACAGATAGCTTGAAGGAGTCAGAGTGCACAAAAAGGACACTGTCCTCCAAATATTTAAGAATCTATTCTCTGATCACTGATTTCTATTTCAGATTATAAAGCTGCAGATGAAGAGGTAGGCAGTCACTGTTGTTGAAACTCCATCCATTATTTCAAGAACATCCAGCTGAACTGACTTCCAAGGGATTTAAAGGGCCAGCATCTTTTCTTCCCTTCATTTCCAACCCCCCACCCCATTTTTGGAGCCAGATATTAAAGACTAGGACATTCGAAACAACTGCCTATATGCGGAAAGTTAGCAGATAACCATGCTAACTTTCCAGGGAAAGACTTTCCAGGGAAAGACTCAGAAACTATCTGAGATGACCCTAAGTTTATACCTCAGACTGATCCTTGGCATATAGACAACCTACAAGAGACAAACAAACAAAAAACCCAGCAAACCCTTGAGAATGGGGAAAATCTGCTTTCCAGTGTTAACTACATTATTAGGTTAAAATATCCAGCTTTCAGCTACCACCAAAAAAAAAAAAAAATCATAAGCCAAGCAAAGACATAGAAAACTATGGCCCACTCAAATAAATCAACAGAAATTGTCCCTGAAAAAGACCTACTGGCAGATCCAGTATATAAAGACAATAAAACATTATCTTAAAGAATCTCCAAGAACTTAAGAAAAGGTGGGGGGCAAAATTCAATAAAACAACATATGAACAAAATGGAAATATCAATAAAGAAATAGAAAACCTATAAATAACCTAAAAGAAATTCTGGAGCTGAAAATTACAATAAGTGAAATGAAAAATTCACTACAGGGATTCAAAGGCAGATTCAAGTGGGCAAAATGGAGAATCAGCGAACCTAAAGTCAAGACAATGAAAATTATCAAACCTAAGGAGCAGAAAGAAAAAAGATTGAAAAGTAAGGAACCAAGAAAAACTTTGACATACAATCAAACAGACCAAGCACACACATTTGGCAGTCCTAGTAGGAGAAGAGAGAAAGAAGGAAAAGGGAAGAAATATTTGAAGAAGTAGTGGTTTTAAACTTCCAAAATCTGATGAAAAATGTGAACATAAACATCTAAAACATTTAACCAACTCCAAATAAGATGAACTCAAAGAGACCTACACATTAAAATCAAGCTTTCAAAAAAACAAAGACAAATGGAATATGGGTGAAAGTGGCAAACATCACTTTTTATTAGAAATAGTAGAGCAGTTAAACTCAAGAGGGTAGATTTTGGGTTTGAAAAAGTAGAGCTTTAAAGTCTCGTACAAGCCTGGACACTAATTTCCAAATTTTCCTTGGAATCCTGAACTCCTTTGTGCTTTGAAGAAAAAAATATATAAATCTGTAGAGAGAAAGGAGGCTAAGCATTAATGTGGAATTGTGTTATCTCATATGCCTACTTTTGAGATTAAATTTTAAGAAAACACCAAATAAAGGCAAAGTCTAGAGATCTTTAGGTCATTTAATTGAATGAGATTTGGAGCAACATATTATCATTAGGGTATTTGAAACATTACTCTCACTTGTCTCTGAAGATTTGGGTGGAACTGGTTTCATGTAGATCTGCATCCTTTTCAGCCTGCACTTTTACTCAGGGCATTTTAGCTTTCACTATGTTTCATATTCAAACTCCTCAGATACTAGCTCCTTGTCTCATTGATGACCATCATCTTGGTTGGGCAGAACTTGAGCTTAACCACTTCCAGAACTACTCCTGCCATACATGAAGTGAAAGTCATTCAGTTGTGTCTGACTCTTTGCGACCCCATGGACTATACAGCCCATGGAATTCTCCAGGCCACAATACTGGAGTGGGTAGCCAATCCCTTCTCCAGGGGATCTTCCCAACCCAGGGATCAAACCCAGGTCTCCTGCATTGCAAGATGCTTCTTTACCATCTGAGCCACCAGGGAAGCCCAAGAATACTGCAGTGGGTAGTCTATCCCTTCTCCAGTGGAATTTTCCAACCCAGGAATCAAACTGGGGTCTCCTGAATCACAGGCTGATTCTTCATCAGCTGAGCTACCAGGGAAGCCCCTGAACTTTCCTTGAATCAGCTGCTGGTTCTTCCTGCAACCTGAACTGACAGTGTGTTTGGGTTATGTTTTGTAGATCGTAGCCACTTGTTCATCTTAGAAGGTGATTTACAGGTAAAGAGTTGTTCTACTAAGCAAAATTGATTCTATCAGAGTGTGCCCCTACAAGCCTTTATGCCCCAAAACTTTGTACATGTAGTTGAGGAAGGGGAGAAATGCCCTTTACCTAAACTTGAAAATAATTAAAGCTCACTATTTGGAAATTCACTCACACTAACACACTAAAAGTAAGACTAACACAAATTCAAAACTTATTAGGCTTCTGTAAAGTTGTTTAAATATTATTTTAACAACCCCATTGTTTTTCATGTGTGTTTGTTTTTATAAGCTCCCCAGCTGAAAAATCCTTTAAGACAAGAACCACATTGATTACATTTTATCCCTGACAACATTTAAGATTCTGTGCTCACCAAGGGTGTTAAATAAATGCTGCTGAGTGACTGAACCCAAGGATCTCAGGGAGTTATTGAATAGTTGACTTTAACTGCTTCATTAATTGTCTGTATCCACAGAGAGTTGAGATCAGCTATTTAAAGTCATACACAAGAAAGATTTCTGTTCTATGATAGCAATAAAAGATACTGAAATTAGAGTGGTGAGGTCCTAAATGTGAGACATAAAGGAAGCTATTTCTATTTTATTCAAAATGATCTGAATATTCCTTCTTTCTTTATAATCTAATATTTGTTAATAGGCCACTAGCCTGAATTGAACTTTTTCTGGGCCCTAAATAAATTTTGCTTAAAGTAACCTATTCTTGGGGCTTCCCAGGTGGCACAGTGGTAAAGAATCCACCTGTCAATGCAGGAGACCTAAGTTTGATCCCTGGGTCAGGAAGATCCCCTGAAGGAGGAAATGGCAACCCATTCCTGTATTCTTGCCTGGAAAATTCCATGGATGAAGGAGCCTGACGGGCTACCATCCAATGGGTCACAAAAAGTCAGACATGACTGAGGGACTAAGCACGCACACAACCCATTCTTGTTTACTGAGATTCTAGAGAAAAGTGAAACAGGCAAAGGTTTTTCTTTTCAAGCCAGAGGCTTCCTCAATTACAATGAATTAAGCTTGCGTTTGGGATTTTGTGTTTTAGAAACATGCCGGTAGAAAGTCACTTTAGGCTTCCAGCAAACTCACCAATCTAGGTGAATTTGAATCAAGGAATAAACTTAGTTAAGGGCAGTAACCAACTCTCTTGGGTTGGAGCAAGTATATACACCTTGTTCTCAAGCTTTGCAGGAATCAAATTTCTGAGTAAAAACAGAAAATTTTTATATATAACACTTCAACTGTAAGGGCACATACGTAAAAAATACTCTAGTTGTTTTAGGTAAAATTTTTTCTTGATAATTACTTTCCTCTTAACGAGCTGTAAACTTTTTGTAAACTCCTGAATGAAATAAAGTTGCAAATAAGAAGTTTAAAAACAAGAAAGGAGCTGTACAGATTTTCTTAGCCTAATTAAAATAGCTTTTCCCTATCATTGTAGAAGATGATGGTGAGCTTCTTTACCTATCAGCTGAAAAATGTATGTGTGTGTATTATCTGATTGCTTCTATTTCTCTGGTGAATCTTAATATATTAGATGTGCTGCGTGCTAAGTCACTTCAATTGAGTCCAACTCTGTGCTACACTACGGACTGTAGTCCACCAGGCTCCTCTATCCATGGGATTCTCCAGGAAAGAATACTGGAGTGGGTTCCCATGCCCTCCTCCAGAGGATCTTCCTGACCCAGGGATGGAATGCGAATATCTTATGTCTCCTGTTTGGCAGGTGGGTTCGTTACCACTAGCACCACCTGGGAAACCCCAGTATATAGATATACTTGACATAGAGTCCTTTGTGGAGGATATCTACTAACATTTAGAAGGACACCAGTGTCCTATGGAGAAATCTGAGAAATCTTCAGTTGTCTGGTTCAAGCCAATGTGCAGAGTTGAGAAGAAAAGGCACGGGAACTGAAGAGACAATAACTCTGCCATCATTTGATTCACGTGACCTTGTGACAGCTTCTTACTGTCTCTGAGCCTGTTTCCCCAAATGCAAACTAGGCAATAAGGCAGCCTTCATAGATTACTGTTAACTCTTAGGATAATATACTATACTGCCAGTCATTGAAAGAAAGGTTTTCTCTTCTTCTCCAAAGGAAGGACTCTCCATTCACCCTCAGGAAGAAGAAAAAGGAAAGTGGCATTCCCATTAGGATAGTAGTTACTTAGAGATGAGGGAAAATTAGGATCAGTGAAGAGTCAGTTCTCTTTTTCTAATGTTAACTCCCAAAATCCAAAATGCACTGAAAAATAAAATGTCAGTCATGCTGAAAGAAGTACAATAGTAAAAGCAAAAAAAAAAAAAAAGCGGGGGGGAAAGATGTTAAGAAACCCTTTCCTGCCATGAACACTGAACCTCAGGAGACTGTGTCTGGGGTTTGCACATGCACGGAACATCACTGGTCCCTGACTTAAATTCTCTGAATATCTCACACACTTCAGAGCGGGACAAACTGAACATCAGGCTTTTGGGATTTAACATTAGGGATATAGGCCTAACTTTAATTTATCAACTGCTGAAATCCAGTCTAACCTAGATTTTCAATTTCTTTCTTGATGTCATCGATGTGTGATAACAACCTCTCAGGCCTTGACAAAGAACAGCCAGCTTGCACCGCAGAAAGAGAAAACTCAAAACTACCAACAATGGAGTGCTAGGTTAGAAAAATATAGTCACTCAACTTTCAACTCCTGCAATAGACTTGTCAGCACATTTCACTGGGGTTTAATTTAGTAGCTTTTCAACATATGGGCAACAATATGGTCTCCGTTGTTCCCTACTACTGGTGTGGCTGAGGAGGAGGGAAAGATAATTAGACATCTGACAGGCAAGTGGCTGCTCTCACAACTCAGCCAAGGCTTTTGCAGAGGACACTAGGTATTTTTAAACCACCGTTCCATCGTGGCTAAAAGAAAGTGTACACTTTTCTTTTGCTGACAAATAGGCATTCGTTTCAGAATCTGATGGTAAAGAAGTAAGGGAAATCATAAATCCTCTGCCTCTAAGTCTTCGTTCCAAGTTCCTATGGAAAATTGTATGTGCAGCCTCTGATATATTCTGTGGAATACAAGGAGCTCAAAGCGTTAGTATTATTCTTGTTCTCCTCTCCTTGAGAATGCACACATTCAAACAATTTGATTTGTTGTTGTTAAAACCATGTATTTTTATTTTAGCAGACAGATTTTTTCCCTGCAATTTAAACAATTTGTTTTTGATTGTCCAGACCTTCATCCTGCATATTAAATGAAGAGGGACCCAAGGATTCTGTATAAAGCCAGGAAAATAAACCATAAACACATACATGGGAAAAGGCTGGGAGAACAAATGCTTTCCCCAGTCAGAGTGTAAGCTGTTCAAAGTCAATGAACTCTCTTGATGCTCAACACTATTAGTGCTATGCAACACTATCATCATCCCAACCAGCCAGCACAGTTCTTAGTGTACAGCAGAAATTCATAAATATAGACCAACATAGTAATAATTTTCCAATATGCAGACTCCAAGTTCGTGGCCTCTAGAAAAAACTGTAATAAAATCAAGCAGGAGAAACGCACGATAGTTCCTTTGTGCTCACTGTCTTTGTGACACACAAAAGTGCCTGCCAGGAACTCAGTCCACAGGAAGGTTTGATTTGTCTGAGATCAGACACTTTTTTGGAAGCAAACATCATTTTCTCCAAAGAAACCACATATAAATTTCAACCAAGTTTTACTTCTTTTGCTTGTTTTTGAATAACCAAGCATGTGTATGCTTATTTTCAAAGAAGAAAATTTCTTAAAGCTGATCTTTTGTTCATATCCAGTATTATAGACAACGTTTCTGCTTCTCCAAAGTTCATAGGTTGAAGCCCTACCCCTCAATGTAATGTTATTTGGAGGTGGGGCCTTTGTAGGTAATTAGGTTTAGATGAGGCCATGAGGGTGGGGCCCCATGGCAGGACCAGTGACTTGATAAGAAGAGGAAGAGTGGTGGTCCAGTGGTTAAGACTGCATTTCCCATGCAGGGGGCACAAGTTCAATACTTGGCAGGGGAACCTAAGATTCCATATGCCACATGGCCCAAATAAATAAGCAAATAAGATATAACTTGACCTTAAAAAAAAAGAAGAGGAAAAGACACCAGATCCCATCACTCCTCATATGCACATACCAAGGAAAGGCCACATGAGAACACAGGGAGAGGACAGCCATCTATAAGCCCAGGGGAGAGTCTTCACCAGAACCTAACCATGCTGTCATCTTGATCTCTGACTTCCAGCCTCCATAACTAAGAAAATACATCTCAGAAAAATTATTTAAGCTACCCAGTCTTTGGCATTTTGTTATAGCATAGCCCAAGAAGACTAAGACGTCCAATAAAACAATAGGGATAAATGTGATTGAAAATAGACATAAAACGTAACTTGACTAAAAGAAGTCAAACACAACAGACAAACCTAATTGATGCCATTTGAAATCATGAAAGAAAGGAGAGTGATTGAAACTGGACAAGGACATGAGGCGCTTCTCCAGTCCAACATGTCTTAACCCCAGTGGATATCATATGTGTGTATTCACTGTGTGAGAAATCCATCCATATGTATGCAGATGATTGGTGTATTTTTATGCTCATAGATGTAATTCCGTTTTTCAAAGTTTCTTTTTATAGAATATGTCGCTCTCACTGTCTGTTTCTTTGGGGAAGACACATCACATTTTGGAGCCCCAGTTTCTCTGCTGTAAAATGCTGCATGGATTTAAAGAGATGGTCCATGGTAAAGCTATTCATAAAGTATAAATTAATTATTATGATGTATACTTAACAGAATATGTACTCAATAAATGTGAACTGAATGTTAAGTCTAAAAAAAAAAGAAAAAAGGAGCTAGTGATCATATGGGCAAGGACAGCAGTGATACGAGGATACACACTTATAAAACCAGCATGTGTTCTCCTTTTTCTTTTAAAACATGGGACGCTGTGAAATTATCCGAGTCAGATAGGCTATGTCTACCCTTGTGAGGGGTCTAGGCTCTACTGCCATGAAAGTTAAAAGACAGCTCCCACAATGGCTCAGCAGGTAAAGCACCTACCTGCAATGCAGGAGACATAGGAGATGCAGGTTTGATCCCTGGGTCAGGAAGATCCCCCGGAGGAGGAAATGGCAATCCACTCCAATATCCTTGCCTGAAAAATTCCATGGACAGAGGAGCCTGGTGGGCTATGGTCCAAAGGGTAGCAAAGAGTTGGACACAGCTTAACAACTACACACACACTGTGACAAGATACTAAGAACAGCCATCGAGGTTGAAGGTGAACAAGCAGTTTGCCAGTAGCAGCCCCATGAGACAGATACACAGACAGCATTTGCAAAGTCAGATCTTAATTTTCAGACTTTCTGGAATTTAGTGCTATGAAGGCCAAAGTCCACTCAACTTTCAATAGGATGCAAACTTACTGTAGCTCTAGTCCCTAAGTTAGTAAAAGATTCCTTAGGTATTTTGGTGCTCTTCACTTTCATCCCATGTGGCAGCTTGCAGAATTATGGAATATTTACAAGCTCTGTAACTTGGTCAATAGTAATAATAATAGCTCACACTTCCCAAATGTCAGGTACTATCCTTGGCACCTAGATTTCCCCATTACATTCTCATGTATTGGTTGCTGCTATTAGTCCCTTTTTTACAGAGCAGGAAACTGCAGCACAAATACACTAAGGAACTTGCTCTAAAGTCAGACTAGTAGAAGTGGCTGAGTTGGAACTGGAACTCAGTCTGGTTCCAGCCACCTCTTTCTGCCTCTACTAAACTACAGTTATCTGCTCAGAGCTTCACTGTATTGATGTACAGAATGAAGACAATGATTCTTCTTTGTAGAATTATCTTGGTATTAGAGCCAATGTAAAGCTCATAAGTGCCAGGCACACAGATCACAGGTCCTAAGTAAACAGTGGTGGTGAAGGTGAAAATAGTAGTAGCTGTGGCCATCATCATTGTCGACACTGTTGTGGCTAGAGAGTAGACTTTCTCTACAACCAAACTCATCTTGCACTCACTACTGAATTAGCAAAATTTAAAAGGGCATGTACCTATCACTTGGTTCATGGAATATATAGTAAAACGCACACTAACAAATGTGAATCAGGCAGACAAAGTAATCACGTCTAAATTGCCTGCCATGCCACTTATTCTTAACATTGTTTTAGATTAAATCTGCAGGACAAGTATAGGTGATTAAAGATAATCACAAATTCTTGCCATTGTTCTATTGAAGAAGTAATTCTAATTCGCCCCTTCTTGAATCTGAGCTGGCCTTAGTGAATTGCATGAATGTGACAAGATTGATATTCTGGAGATTGTAAGACTAGGTCTTGGAAGGCTTTCATCTTCTGCCTGGTCTACTTGGAACACTTGCTCTAGGAGCCCTGAGCTCCAATCATCCTGAGGCACTAAGGCCAGCCTTCCAGGCATTGCCATCCAAGTAGCAGACATGTGAGCCAAGCCATTTTGAACCATTCAAACCAGCCCATCTGCCAGCTCTATACCACCAAGAGACCTTCAGCAACACCACAGGGAACAGACGCATCACCAGAATCCACAAATTCTCCGTCAACAAAATAGTAAGATACAACAAAATATTAATAGCTGTTTTAAGCCAGTAAGTTTAGGAATAGCTTGTTAAATAGCAGCAGTTAACTGGAACAGAAGGAATTTCAAAGTACCAAATGAGAAACTGCCTAGCACTATAACTTGGGAGAGAATAACTTTGGATTCAGCTGCCAATAAATAGACTCTGTGTGGTATTGAGTGGGCAGCCCTGGTCAGAGGAGAATATTTTTATTGGAAAAGAGGAAATCTATCAAAGCTAGTTATAGAAATAAAATGTGTGATGTCAGTAATTTGAAGGTAATACTTACAAGTTATCAAGACCTTGTGAAAATAAAGTAAGAGAAGAGAATTTGGAGACTATTACCATTCTTGTTATAACAAAATTGAAACAAGTCAAGAATAGAGTTTGATGAGATGGAGTAATGGTCCAACAGACACTAAAATGCATGCGCCATTGTAGATGCCCTTAGCAGCAGAATTCTCTTAGTTTAATGATACTACGATGAGAAAATCACATACAAATTAAGCTTAAAATAACTATGTGTGAGCTAAGTCACTTTAGTTGTGTCTAACTCTGTGCCACCCTATGGACTGTAGCCTGCCAGGCTCCTCTGTCGTGGGATACTCCAAGGCAAGCACACTGGAATGGGTTGCCATGCCTTCCCCCAGGAGATCTTCCCAACCCAAGGATCAAACCCACTCTTATGTCTCCTGCATTGGCAGGCAGGTTCTTTACCACTGTGTGTGCATGCTAAATCACTTCAGTCTTGTTCAACTCTTTGTGACCCTATGGATTACAGTCCACCAGGCTCTTTACCTCTAATGCCACCTAATTCCATTTGGGGAAGAATCTTGAGAGGAGGGAAGGAGTCTTCTTTGCAGGAAACAAGAGATCTTGAGGAAAAGAATTTGAATTATGCATAAGAATGTTAAATAGGGCCCATGTGCTCAGAGTTTTTTATGTGACAAATCTCCTTCTCGCTTGGATCAGTGAGACATTGTGTGCATTGTGCTCAGTCGCTCAATCGTGTCCAACTCTTTGAGACCCATGAGACAACATTAGACAACATGAAAGTATTATACACACATAGAAGCAAGCTGGCCTGAAGTCAGTGGAGAACAGTATATGAGCCAGCAATTCCTTTTTTTTAATTTTAATTGAAATATAATTGACTAAAAAAAAAAAAAAAGAAATATAATTGACTACAATATTATACTAGTTTCAAGCATACAGCAAAGTGATTCCATATTTTTATTTTTTAATTAATTAATTTATTTTAATTGAAGGTTAATTACTTTACAATATTGTAGTGGTTTTTGCTATACATTGACATGAAATAGCCATGGGTGTACATGTGTTCCCCATCCTGAACGCCCCTCCTACATCACTCCCCATCCCATCCTTCAGGTCATCCCAGTGCTCCAGCCCTGAGCACCCTATCTCATGCAAACTGACTGGGTGGCGATCTGGACTGACTGGTGGCATCAATCGACGGGACTGGCGATCTATTTCACGTATGATAACATACATGTTTCACTGCTATTCTCTCAAATCATCCCACCTTTGCCTTCTCCAACAGAGTCCAAAAGTCTGTTTTTTATATCTGTGTCTCTTTTGCTATCTCGCACATAGGGTCATTGTTACCATCTTTCTAAATTCCACATGTATGTGTCAATACACTATATTGGTATTTTCTTTCTGACTTACTTCATTGTGTATAATAGGCTCCAGTTTCATCCACCTCATTAGAACTGATTCAAATGCATTCTTTTTAATGGCTGAGCAATATTCCATTGTGTATCTGTATCACAGCTTTCTTATCCATTTGTCTGCTGATGGACATCTAGGTTGCTTCCATGTCCTGGCTATTGTAAACAGTGCTGCGATGAACACTGGGGTACACATGTCTCTTTCAGTTCTGGTTTCCTTGGTGTGTTTGCCCAGCAGTGGGATTGCTGGGTCGTATGGCAGTTCTATTTCCAGTTTTTTAAGGAATCTCCACACTGTTCTCCATAGTGGCTGTACTAGTTTGTATTTCCCACCAACAGTGTAAGACGGGTCCCTTTTCTCTACACCCTCTCCAGCATTTATTGTTTGTAGACTTTCTGATAGCAGCCATTCTGACCAGCGTGAGATGGTACCTCACTGTGGTTTTGATTTGCATTTCTCTGATAATGAGGGATGTTGAGCATCTTTCCATGTGTTTGTTAGCCATCTGTATGTCTTCTTTGGAGAAATGTCTGTTCAGTTCTTTGGCCCATTTTTTGATTGGGTCATTTATTTTTCTGGTATTGAGCTGCAGGAGCTGCTTGTATATTTTTGAGATTAATTCTTTGTCAGTTGCTTCATTTTCTATTATTTTCTCCCATTCCGAAGGCTGTCTTTTCACCTTGTTTACAGTTTCCTTTGTTGTGCAAAAGCTTTTAAGTTTAGTTAGGTTCCATTTGTTTATTTTTGGTTTTATTTCCATTACTCTGGGAGGTGGGTCATAGAGGATCCTGCTGTGATTTATGTCAGAGAGAGTTTTGCCTATGTTTTCCTCTAGGAGTTTTATAGTTTCTGGTCTTACATTTAGATCTTTAATCCATTTTGAGTTTATTTTTTTTGTATGGTGTTAGAAAGTGTTCTAGTTTCATTCTTTATAAGTGGTTGACCAGTTTTCCCAGCACCAGTTTTTAAAGAGATTGTCTTTTCTCCATTGTATATTCTTGCCTCCTGATAAGGTGTCCATAGGTGTGTGAATTTATCTCTGGGCTTTCTATTTTGTTCCATTGATCTATATTTCTGTCTTTGCACCAGTACCATATTGTCTTAATGACTGTAGCTTTGTAGTATAGTCTGAAATCAGGCAGGTTGATTCCTCCAGTTCCATTCTTCTTTCTCAAGATTGCTTTGGCTGTTCGAGGTTTTCTGTGTTTCCATACAAATTGTGAGATTATTTGTTCTACTTCTGTGAAAAATACCATTGGTAGCCTGATAGGGATTGCATTGAATCTATAGATAATTTTGGGTAGTATACTCATTTTCACTATATTGATTCTTCTGATCCATGAACATGGTATATTTCTCCGTCTATTTGAGTCATCTTTGATTTCTTTCATCAGTGTTTTATAGTTTTCTAAGTGGGCCTTAGCAGGCATCACTACTAACAAAGCTAGTGGAGGTGATGGAATTCCAATTGAGCTATTTCAAGTCTTGAAAGATGATGCTGTGAAAGTGCTGCACTCAATATGCCAGCAGATTTGGAAAACTCAGCAGTGGCCACAGGACTGGAAAAGGTCAGTCTTCATTCCAATCTCAAAGAAAGGCAATGCCAAAGAATGCTCCAACTACCACACAATTGCACTCATCTCACACGCTAGTAAAGTCATGCTCAAAATTCTCCAAGCCAGACTTCAGCAGTATGTAAACCGTGAACTCCCAGATGTTCAAGCAGGTTTTAGAAAAGGCAGAGGCACCAGAGATCAAATTGCCAACATCCGCTGGATCATGGAGAAAGCAAGAGAGTTCCAGAAAAACATCTATTTCTGCTTCATTGACTATGCCAAAGCCTTTGACTGTGTGGATCACAATCAACTGTGGAAAATTCTGAAAGAGATGGGAATCCCAGACCACCTGACCTGCCTCTTGAGAAACCTGTATGCAGGTCAGGAAGCAACAGTCAGAACTGGACATGGAACAACAGACTGGTTCCAAATAGGAAAAGGTGTACGTCAAGGTTGTATATTGTCACCTTGCTTATTTAACTTCTATGCAGAGTACATCATGAGGAACGCTGGGCTGGAAGAAGCACAAGCTGGAATCAAGATTGCCGGGAGAAATATCAATAACCTCAGATATGCAGATGACACTACCCTTATGGCAGAAAGTGAAGAGGAACTCAAAAGCCTCTTGATGAAAGTGAAAGAGGAGAGTGAAAAGGTTAGCTTGAAGCTCAACATTCAGAAAACGAAGATCATGGCATCTGGTCCCATCACTTCATGGGAAATAGATGGGTAAACAGTGGAAACAGTGTCAGACTTTATTTTTGGGGGCTCCAAAATCTCTGCAGATGTTGATTGCAGCCATGAAATTAAAAGACGCTTGCTCCTTGGAAGGAAAGTTATGACCAACCTTGATAGTATATTAAAAAGCAGAGACATTACTTTGCCAACCAAGGTCCGTCTAGTCAAGGCAATGGTTTTTCCTGTGGTCATGTATGGATGTGAGAGTTGGACTGTGAAGAAAGCTGATCGCCGAAGAATCGATGCTTTTGAACTGTGGTGTTGGAGAAGACTCTTGAGAGTCCCTTGTACTGCAAGGAGATCCAACCAGTCCATTCTAAAGGAGATCAGTCCTGGGTGTTCATTGGAGGGACTGATGCTAAAGCTGAATCTGCAATACTTTGGCCACCTCACGCGAAGAGTTGACTCACTGGAAAAGACTCTGATGCTGGGAAAGGTTGGGGGCGGGAGGAGAAGGGGACGACGGAGAATGAGATGGCTGGATGGCATCACCGACTCTGTGGACATGAGTTTGAGTGTACTCCGGGAGTTGGTGATGGACAGGGAGGCCTGGCGTGCTGTGATTCATGGGGTCGCGGAGAGTCGGACACAACTGAGGGACTGAACTGAACTGACTGATATATAGGTCTTCTATTTCTTTAGGTAGATCTATTCCTAAGTATTTTATTCTTTTTGTTGCAATGGTAAATGGAATTGCTTCCTTAATTTCTCTTTCTGTTTTCTCATTGTTAGTGTATAGCAATGAAAGGGATTTCTGTGTGTTGATTTCATATCCTGCAGCTTTACTATATTCATTGATTAGTTCTAGTAATTTTCTGGTGGAGTCTTTAGAGTTTTCTATGTAGAGGATCATGTCATCCACAAACAGTGAGAGTTTTACTTCTTTTCCAATCTAGGTTCCTTTTACTTCTTTTTCTTCTCTGATTGCTGTGGCTAAAACTTCCAAAACTATGTTGAATAGTAGTGGTGAGAGTGGAGCCCCTTGTCTTGTTTCTGATTTTAGGAGAAATATTTTCAATTTTTCACCATTGAGGATAATGTTTGCTGTCGGTTTATCATATATGGCTTTTATTATGTTGAGGTATGTCCCTTCTATGCCTGCTTTCTGGAGGGTTTTTATAATAAATGGATGATGAATTTTGTCCAAGGCTTTCTCTGCATCTATTGAGATAATCATATGATATTTTATGTTTCAATTTTTCAATGTGGTGTATCCCATTGATTGATTTATGAATATTTTAAAATCCTTGCATCCCTGGGATAAAGCCCACTTGGTCATGATGTATGATCTTTTTAATATGTTGTTGGATTCTGTTTGCTAAAATTTTGTTAAGGATTTTTGCATTTATGTTCATCAGTAATACTGGCCTGTAGTTTTCTTTTTTTGTGGCATCTTTGTCTGGTTTTGTCATTAGGGTGATGGTGGACTCATAGAATGAGCTGGGAAGTTTACCTTCCTCTGCAATTTTCTGGAAGAGTTTGAGTAGGATAGGTATTAGCTCTTCTCTAAGTTTTTGGTAGAATTTAGCTATGAAACCATCTGGACCTGGGCTTTTGTTTGTTGGGAGATTTCTGATTACAGTTTTTATTTCTGTGCTAGTGATGGGTCTGTTAAGATTTTTTATTTCTTCCTGGTTCAGTTTTGGAAAGTTATAGTTTTCTAAGAATTCGTGCATTTCTTCCAAGTTGTCCATTTTATTGGTAAATAGTTGCTGATAGTAGTCTTTTATGATCCTTTGTATTTCTGTGTTGTCTGTTGTGATTTCTCCATTTTCAGTTCTGATTTTGTTGATTTGATTCTTCTCCCTTTTTTTCTTGATGAGTCTGGCTAATGGTTTGGCTATTTTATTTATCTTCTCAAAGAACCAGCTTTTAGCTTTGTTGATTTTTGCTATGGTCTCTTGTTTCTTTTGCACTTATTTCTGGCCTAATTTTTATGATTTCTTTCCTTCTACTAACCCTATGGTTCTTCATTTTTTCTTTTTTCTAGTTGGTTTAGGTGTAGAGTTAGGCCATTTATTTGATTTTTCTCTTGTTTCTTGAGGTAAACTTGTTTTGCTATGAACCTTCCCCTTAGCACTGCTTTTACTGAATCTTATAGGTTTTGGGTTGTTGTGTTTTCATTCTCATTCTTTTCTATGAATATTTTTATTCTTTTTTTATTTCTTCTGTGATTTGTTGGTTATTCAGAAGCATGTAGTTTAGCCTCCATATATTGACATTTTTAATAGTTTTTCTCCTGTAGTTGACATCTAATCTTACCACATTGTGATCAGAAAAGATGCTTGAAATGATTTCAGTTTTTCTGAATTTACCAAGGCTAGATGTATGGCCCAGGATGTGATCTATCCTGGAGAAGGTTCTGTGTGCACTTGAGAAAAAGGTGAAATGAATTGTTTTGGGGTGAAATGTCCTAGAGATATCAATTAAGTCTAACTGGTCTTTTGTATCATTTAAAGTTTGTGTTTCCTTGCTAATTTTCTGTTTAGCTGATCTATCCACAGGTGTAGTGGGGTATTAAAGTCTCCCACTATTATTGTGTTACTGTTAATTTCCCCTTTCATACTTTTTAGCATTTGTCTTACACATTGCAGTGCTCCTATATTGGGTGCATATATATTTATAATTGTTATATCTTCTTAGACTGATTCTTTGATCATTATGTAGTGTCCTTCTTTGTCTCTTTTTATGGCCTTTATTTCAAAATCTATTTTATCTGATATGAATATTGCTACTCCTGCTTTCTTTTGTTTTCCATTTGCATAAAATATCTTTTTCCAGCCCTTCACTCTCAGTCTGTATGTGTCCCTTGTTTTGAGGTGGGTCTCTTGTAGACACCATATATAGGGGTTTTGTTTTTGTATCCATTCAGCCAGTCTTTGTCTTTTGCTTGGGGCATTCAACCCATTTACATTTAAGGTTTCGAGTGATTACATATTTTTATACATCACAAAATAATCACCACAATGTCTAGTTACCATCTTTGTGACCGCATGGACTATAGCTTGCCAGGCTCCTCTGTCCATGGAAATCTCCAGGCAAGAACACTGGAGTGGATTGCCACTCCCTTCTCCAGGGGATCTTCCTGACCCAGAGATTGAACTTGGGTCTCCTGCAATGCAGGCAGATTCTTCACCATCTGAGCCACCAGGGATGCCACAGTTGTCATCTATCATCATACAAAGTTTTTACAATATTATTGACTATAAACCGTATATTGTATGTTACTTCCCCATAACTTGTTTTATAACTAGAGGTTTGCATGTCTTAATCTTCCTTGCCTATTCGTCTCATCCCTCACCTCTATCAACCACCAGTTTGTTCTCTGTATCTATGAATCTGTTTCAGTTTTATGTTTGTTCATTTCTTTCATTTTTTAGATTCCACATGTAAGTGAAATCATGAGGTAGTTGACTTTCTCTGTCTGACTTCACTTAGTATGATAATTTCTAGGTCCATCCATGTTGCTGCAAATGACATAATTTCATTTTTTATGGCTGAGTAATATTTCGTTGTATGTATATACCACATCTTCTTTATCCATTCATCTGTCAATGGACATATAAGTTGCTTCCATGTCTTGTCTACTGTAAACAGTGCTACAGTAAACTTTGTGGACCCTTCTGTTGTGACAGGGCTTACTACTGTGGGAATGCTGGTAGACAAGGCCCCTGGTCCAACTGGCTGCCAAACTCTACCTTGAATGGCCTCTGCTGACCTGCAGGTAGGGGGCTGGTTCCTGGTATATCCCATTGCTGGGCATAGGAGGTCTTGGGACCAGTTTTATCCTACTGCTTATGGAGTTGGCCCTAGTGTGGCTGGTTGCATGGCCTTTGGGGAGTGCCCAGGACTGATATAATTGGGCCAGGTACTGGTGAATCTCACTGGGGAGGTAGGGAGAGTCTGTGCAATTCTTTTGCTTAACCTATACAACACCCTTCTGGGGACAATATCAGTGTTTTCATTTCTGGAGTTATGAACAGAGCTATTAAACAACTTATTGAAAGTCATGTAACAGGTCATAAAAATTTTCAAAACAAGGTCATTTATTACATGTAGAACTTCATTAATCTCTCTTGCTCTCTCTCTCTCTTCCCTCCCCCACTCTATTTCTTTTTTTGTCCCAGGAAGTAAAGAGATTTGATATACTAGGAAAACCTTTGCTGAGTACTGTCATGCAGATATTTCAAAGTACCCCAAGTTTTGTGTATTCTTAAACAGTACCATTGGCTTCCCAGGTGCTCAGACTGTGAAGAATCCACCTGCAATGCCAGAGACCCTGGTTTGACCCCTAGCTCAGGAAGATCCCCTGGAGAAGGCAATGGATACCTATTCCAGTGTTCTTTCCTGGAGAATTTCTTGGATAGAGAAGCCTGGCAGGCTACAGTCCATGGGGTCACAAAGAGCAGGACACAACTGAGCAACTAAACTTTTCACATTCAAACAGCCCCAAAACAAGGAAAAAAATATGAAATTATCCAAGGAAAAGAAACTAGTGAGGTCTTTATTCCATGACACAGTGTGGCCAATATATTGATTCTAGGAAATTTCTGTCTGCAGAAAGGTCTGCTGTTGAATTCAGCACTGCTAGGTGGCATGCTAAGGTTAAAAGCAACTGGAACAAAAGAAAAAAATTGTCATTCTGCTACAATCCAATATCAAATTATACATAATTTCCCAGCAGCATAAAACCTAAAGAAATTTTGACCCATAAATATTGACTTCATTTCTTGTTTGCTAAAAAATAAAAATCAAGTTTAAAGAGATACTGCAGCTTCAGAGATGTCTGTCTTTTTATCTTTTTTGTATTTAGTAAGCAAAGAGATTAAAGATTTTGTTAAAAGACAGTCAACAATACTTGAAACAAACTACTTGCTAAACAATTCATCTTGGAAAGTATGTTGCTCCTTGTGTAATTTAAACACAAACTAAAGATAACCCCACAGAAAAGAAAGGTTTTATTTTATTTTTAAATGTCGAGCAGTTCAATATTTTGCTTTATCTTGTAACATAAAAATAAATAAACAAATAAACTGCCAGTGGACAGAATCACCGCATAGGTAATTTTCTTTTTCTTTTTCATCCATGATCATCAATTATATATATATATATACATAGTCATGTATTGCATCATGTTTCTTTTGTCTCCAAGAGGGTTTTCAGTTCAGTTCAGTTGCTCAGTCGTGTCCAACTCTTTGCGATCCCATGAACCACAGCACACCAGGCCTCCCTGTCCATCACCAACTTCCAGAGTCCACCCAAACCCATGTCAATTGAGCCGGTGATGTCATCCAACCATCTCATCCTCTGTCTTCCCATTCTCCTCCTGCCCTCAATCTTTCCCAGCATCAGGGTCTTTACAAATGAGTCAGCTCTTTGCATCAGGTGGCCAAATTATTGGAGTTTCAGATTCAACATCAGTCCTTCCAATGAGCACCCAGGACTGATCTCCTTTAGGATGGACTGGTCTCCAACACCACAGTTCAAAAGCATCAATTCTTCAGTGATCAGTTTTCTCTATAGTCCAACTCTCACATCCATACATGACCACTGGAAAAACCATAGCCTTGACTAGACAGACCTTGATTGACAAAGTAATGTCTCTGCTTTTTAATATGCTATCTAGGTTGGTCATAATTTTCCTTCCAAGGAGTAAGCGTCTTTTAATTTCATGGCAGCAATCACCATCTAGAGTGAGTTTGGAGCCCAGAAAAATAAAGTCTGGCACTGTTTCCCCATCTATTTGCCATGAAGTGATGGGACCGGATGCCATTATGTTAGTTTTCTGAATGTTGGGCTTTAAGCCAACTTTTTCACTCTCCTCTTTCACTTTCATCAAGAGGCTCTTTAGTTCTTCACTTTCTGCCATAGGGTGGTGTCATCTGCATATCTTAGGTTATTGATATTTCTCCCTGCAATCTTGATTCCAGCTTGTGCTTCCTCCAGCCAGCAGTTCTCAGCATTTTTCAGAGGGTTTTAAATTCCCTTAAATTTGTGAAAGTTTCCTTTCCTATTCCCCACTGCACACAGTTCTAAACATATGATAATCAATCTATTTCTCTTAATCTGAAATGGACACAAAGGAACATGTTCTATGACATAGTGCATTTTCTTTCAAGCTTTATGCAGGATTTTTAGAAAGTTGACGAGGAATTGTTTTCACAATTGTTTGCAAATTTTCAACCTTCTTAATTAATAAGAAATTTATAAAAATGTGATTAATATTTTTATCCTAGATTATAAATGTTTCATAAAGATCAGTTAGTGAGTGTTCCTAATTTCCAGAACAGAGATCAAAGCATTGTTTTAAACTCCATATTATTAGAAATATATTGCTTAAAATATTAGTAGAGAAAATGTAGATGAGATATTTATACTCTAATCATTAATGAAAAAATGAGAAGTAAATTAGAGTCTAGTAAGTTTCCAAAGAGATTTCTGTAAAAAAGGGGAAAACTATATATCATTTTGTATTTGAAAGCATTTGAAATTACTGTATTTTGACTTCTAAGAAAATATGGCAAGAGATGATGACAAACATCAAATAAATTTTTTCTTAAAATTCTATCCTGAAGACACATAAAATTGTAAAAGCTGACTTTGGGACAAAATGATTAAAAAAAAGAACTTGGAAAATCCTGATGACATTCTCACTAAAGGCATCAATCAGTCAAGATAGACTGAGATGTACATTGTTGAATCACTTATCCACCTCTACCCTCTGAAACAGAAGAAAAAGTCACCCACCCCCAGAAAATCAGTGCTGAAGATAAAAATGAGGAGAAGAAACAATGAGAAAAGATAATACATGTGGAGGGTAGAGGACGGAGTCAGTTAGGAGTATAAATGTTCCAGTGAAAGAAAAGCTGACAATCAAGAACACAACTGACAATCAAGTAGGAAAAAAAAATCTCATTTGAAAAAATACATGAGCCTAAGTATTTGTGGGATCCTAGAAAAAGAATAAGATAAAATGAAGACATACACACACACACACACACACACCATTCTATAATTTCAAAGATAAAGAAAAATAGACTCTACAAGTATCTGGGGGAAATATCTGCCTCTTATTTTTCTCCAACCTAAAACATGGGGAAGACAGTAGAATAATCAAACTCTACTGAACGATGAGTACCAGGTCAGAGTTGTGACCCAGGAATTTTATAGCCATTCAAGTAATTATTAATTTGTGACAGCAACAAAAAGACTTTTTTAAATAACACTAAAAAATGTACTACTGAAGTATACCCTTGCTAAATTTATTTTTTTTTTCTATTTACTGTGTAAAGTTTATTAACATTTGAATGAAACTCTTATTTACACAGTTAGGTCCTGGGGTGCTCAGGACAGCAAAGTGGCATAGGAACCACCATTAGGAATTTGGAAATGTGCAGCGGTCCTTGGCATCTGTCAGAGACAACCCTCCGCAGGAGAACGCAGCAGCAGTGGGTGAGGTGAGCCAGTTTGCATCGTTCGTTTGGCATGTTCTTCTCTGTTCATTCTTCTTCACTCTCATTTTCAGGATCTAAATCAGAATCTCCATTTAACTCTTTTTCACTCGCCACATCTCTGTCCTCACCATTTTCTTCATCTTTTTCTTCATCATCCCCTTCTTCCTCTTCATCAACATCCTCATCTTTTTCACTTGCTTTTTCATCCTCATCTTCATCCCAATTATCATCAGAATCCTTATCTGCTATTTCATCACCAGATTCCTCTTCAGAAGATCCTTCTTCATACACCAACTTTGCCTTCTGAGCAGGACAAGTCGTTTCCTTTGTTTTCTCTGACGCTGTAACTTGTGTGATTAGAAGGATGAGCTTTCCATGAAGGTGGGAGAGCTTCTGAAAAGTTTTTACTCTGCTTTCCATTAATTGGTACAGTGTCCCCAGCTGGGGTACCAGGTCAGGCAATGTGGATAAGTAGGATGCGTGGACCGTTAACACACATTTTAGCCACTGAACCATTAAAATAGCACTATTAGGATGTCCTTGTAATCTCTTTGTAAGCTCTTGCAACAACGGAATAACAGCATGCAGGGGCATCCTTAATACAGTTCTCTTTATTAAGTTTAAATTCCTAGTTTGAAGTACTTTATTTAGAATTTCAAAATCATTACTTTCTAAGCCCTGTGTGAGGAGAACTGGAAAACTATTTGTCTGTGGAAGGTCATCCTTTTCTTTTTTTGTGGCTATATCCAGGGCTCCCAGGCGTTCTTCAATGCTAACTTCCTTTTCCCCCAATTTCCTCTTGCTCTCTACTTCCTTGGTCTGTGGAGGAGCAGGCTTGATAGCTGCATTATGACCAGGTATCCTGGGCACCAGAACTTTTGCTTCAGAATTCATCACTGGTGTCCTCACCTTTGTTATAGCTGTTTCTACTTTTGGGGCCCAGCAGTTTGAAATATCTCTTATTAAACACATATGAGGTTCTTTGGAATTCAAAGCCACTCGTTCAATGGTGGGCTGAAACCAATTGCCATATACAAGCAACAATGACATTTTGTCTGAGCAGAAACCAGCTGCTAAAATAGGGATAGGTTTTGGTGTTGATTTCTTGCCTTTCCCAGGTGTTGCTATCTGAATTGTACAGTTTGAAGTCAAAGGCTTTTTGCAGTACCCATTTAATATGTGTTCAAAAGGATGAACTCGACCATCTCTGCAAACAACAGCTAACTTGACAGGCTCCTCTTTGTTTTCTGACAAAGTCAGGTCAATATAGACAGGTTCATCTGTAACTGTAAAAGACATCACTGCATTCTTCTCTTTGTTTTCTGACCGGACCTGCCAGACATTAAGTAACCAGTCATGGACTGCTCCAGATAGGAAATAAAGACCTGTAATTGCAACAAAGGGCTGGCTCTCATTAGGAGGTCTGATAGTAGTGAATGTAAGTGATGAAACTGGTGTCGCATGTCCTGTGAAGTGTCGGTAGACTTCTTTGGTCTCCAAAACCCATAGTTTGATTGTTCGACCAGCTGAAAGCAACATCTTTCCATCTGGGCTGATACACAGAGAACTGACACTGCTATTATCACCTTTCCATTTGCACTTTACTTTGCATGTCTGTGTGTTCCATTCCACAATATGTTTATCATCTGAACAACTATACAAACAGCCATTGTCTTGATGCCACTGTATGCAATTGACTCTGTTGTCATGTCCACCACTTATCAATTTACTGTGTAATTCTCCTTTTACTTTACTGTATAATAAAATACTACCAACTGCTGTACCAAGAGCCAACAAGTCGGCCTGGTTACTCATTCCTATAGCTTCTGATTTCCTTTTTTTCCTCTGTGGACCTTCCTTGTTCTGCAGCCTCGCTGGCGCCCAGGCCAGGCAGGTGAAGGTACCACTGAGGTGCGCGGAAGGCACGTACTCCTGGTGTAGCCGGTTGTTGGCTGTCTCCCACACTCGCAGGTGACCGTCGGTAGACGCTAAAGCGAAATAGGCCTGGCTCTGTGGGAAGAAGGCGCAGGGGACCCCCGCGGGGGACAGAGGGTCGGCAACACCGCCGCCACCCCTACCCTTGCTAAATTTAAATAAGACAAGATTCCTAAGATCTTTGTTTAAATAAGAAATTTGCAGAATAATTTTATTTTACTTCAAGCATGTGAAATAAGAGGGAAATAACAATGATCTCTTTCAGAATTCACAGAGTTCACAAGTTTTATACCTTGTAGAAAAAGTGATGCCCACATCAAAATTATAACCGAGGCAACACATTATTAAGAAAAACAACCAATCAAAATTACTGACCTTTCAGAGATTAAAGGCTACTATCAACAGTAGTCAGCAACAATCTCGGAAATCCAGGTATCTTATAAAATCCTTATCCAAGATTAATATAAGCAAGAATTGTTCCTGTTTTTTTCTGCATGTGCAAAGAAAGAGGAAAGAAACAGTTCCTTCTTATATGGCACTGTCTTCTTTTCTTCATGATTAGGAGGGCTTGTGTTTCAAGACAAAGTACTGGGATTCCTTTGGTTAAGACTGACAGAAAAAAAAAAAAAAAGCAAACCTAGGAAGCTCAAAGCATATATTATGGAAAAGAAAGGACAAAGCAGCATTATTAGCACTGGAATGTGGAATGTATAATGCTTGGTATCTCACTCTGCCAAAGACATCAATAAGAGATTTACTCTAACTGTCTGAAGGATGAGTCAATGTAGTATGGACTTCTGCATTACAATCCCAGAGTAAGGCTTCTCACTTAACTTAAGCAGGTTACATAAGCTCTCCAAGACTCCATTTCCTCCTGTGCAAAATAAGGATATATAATTGAACCTATACCATTAGATCCCAGTAAGAATCAAAGAAGATACTACAGGCAAAATATTTAATCAGTGTCTGAAACACAATAATAACATATTATACATTTCAATATAATAAATATTATCTAATAAGGTTATTCTTATAGAGAAACATGTTTATATTAATTATCTACTGCTTCATTATGAATTACTCCCAGATCTCGGTGGCTTAAAACAAGAAGCATGTATTATCTCACAGGAGTTTCTGAAGGTCAGGTAGCCAGAGGCAGCTTAGCTGGGTTTTTCTGACTCCACATCGTTTGTGGGGTTGCAGTCAAAGTCATTTGGGGATGCAGACATCTGAAGGTTGTCAATACAGGAGGATTCACTTCCAGGAGGACTTACTCACACGGCTGTGGGCTAGAGGCCTTGGTTAGTCAATGGATAGTGTCAGGAGGCCTCAGTTTCTCATCCACATGACCTCTGTTCAGGATGTGTCAATGAACTTCACCCAGAGGGAGCAATTCAATAGGAAGAAAGGAGTGACAGTGCCTTGCAACATCACCACTTCTGCTTTTCTCTATTCATTACCAGCACATCACTAAGTCAACTCAAACTCAAGGGAAGTTGAATTAAGCTTCACATCTCTTGAAGTGTATTAAACTTTTTTTAATATATATTTTTTCTTTAACTTTTATTTTTATTGGAGGCTAATTATTTTACAATATTATATTGGTTGGTCTTGCCATACATTGACATGAATCTGCCCCGGGTGTACATATGTTCCCCTTCTTGAACCACCCTCCCACCTCCCTCCTCCCTGTATCCTCCCTCTGGGTCATCCCCATGCACCAACCCCAAGCATCCTGTATCATGCGTTGACCTGGACTGGTGATTCATTTCACATATGATAACATACATGTTTCAATGCCATTCTCCCAAATCATCCCACCCTCACCCTCTCCCACAGAGTCCCAAAGACTGTTCTATACATCTGTGTCTCTTTTGCTGTCTCGTATACAGGGTTATCATTTGCATCTTTCTAAATTCCATATATATGCGTTAGTATACTGCATTGGTGTTTTTCTTTCTGGCTTACTTCACTCTGTATAATAGGCTCCAGATTCATCCACCTCATTAGAACTGATTCAAATGTATTCTTTTTAATGGCTGAATAATACTCCATTGTGTATATGTACCAAAGCTTTCTTATCCATTCGTCTGCAGATGGACATCTAGGTTGCTTCCATGTCCTGGCTATTATAAACATTGCTGCGATGAACATTGGAGTACATGTGTCTCTTTCAATTCTGGTTTCCTCGGTGTGTATGCCCAGGAGTGCGATTGCTGGATCACATGGCAGTTCTATTTCCAGGTTTTTAAGGAATCTCCACACTGTTCTCCATAGTGGCTGTACTAGTTTGCATTCCCACCAACAGTGTAAGAGGGTTCCCTTTTCTCCACACCCTCTCCAGCATTTATTGCATGTAGACTTTTGGATAGCAGCCATTCTGACTGGTGTGAAATGATAATCTCATTGTGGATTTGCATTTCTCTGATTATGAGGGATGTTGAGCATTCTTTCATGTGTTTGTTAGCCATCTTTATGTCTTCTTTGGAGAAACGTCTGTTTAGTCCTTTGGCCCATTTTTTGATTGGGTCATTTATTTTTCTGGAATTGAGCTGCAGGAGCTGCTTGTATATTTTGGAGATTAATTCTTTGTCAGTTGTTTCATTTGCTATTATTTTCTCCCATTCTGAAGGCTGTCTTTTCACCTTGCTTATAGTTTCCTTTGCTGTGCAGAAGCTTTTGATTTTAATTAGGTCCCATTTGTTTATTTTTGCTTTTATTTCCAATATTCTGCAAGGTGGGTCATGAAGGATCCTGCTCTGATTTATATCGGAGAGTGTTTTGCCTATGTTCTCCTCTAGGAGTTTTATAGTTTCTGGTCTTACATTTAGATCTTTAATTCATTTTGAGTTTATTTTTGTGTATGGTGTTAGGAAGTGTTCTAGTTTCATTCTTTTACAAGTGGCTGACCAGTTTTCCCAGCACCACTTGTTAAAGAGATTGTCTTTTCTCCATTTTATATTCTTGCCTCCTTTGTCAAAGATAAGGTGTCCATAAGTGCCTGGATTTATCTCTGGACTTTCTATTTTGTTCCATTGATCTATATTTCTGTCTTTATGCCAGTACCATACTGTCTTGATGACTGTGGCTTTGTAGTAGAGCCTGAAGTCCGGCAGGTTAATTCCCCCAGTTCCATTCTTCTTTCTCAAGATTGCTTTGGCTGTTCGAGGTTTTTTGTATTTCCATACAAATTGTGAGATTATTTGTTCTAGTTCTGTGAAAAATATCGTTGGTAGCTTGATAGGGATTGCATTGAATGTATAAATTACTTTGGGTAGTATACTCCTTTTCACAATATTTATTCTTCCAATCCACGAACACAGTATATTTCTCCATCTATTAGTGTCCTCTTTGATTTCTTTCACCAGTGTTTTATAGTTTTCTATGTACAGGTCTTTTGTTTCTTTAGGTAGATATATCCCTAAGTATTTAATTCTTTTCGTTGCAACAGTGAATGGAATAGTTTCCTTAATTTCTCTTTCTATTTTCTCATTATTAGTGTATAGGAATGCAAGGGATTTCTGTGTGTTGATTTTATATCCTGCAACTTTACTGTATTCATTGATTAGCTCTAGTAGTTTTCTGGTAGAGTCTTTAGGATTTTCTGTGTAGAGGATCATGTCATCAGCGAACAGTGAAAGTTTTACTTCTTCTTTTCCAATTTGGATTCCTTTTATGTCTTTTTCTGCTCTGATTGCTATAGCCAAAGCTTCCAGAACTATGTTGAATAGTAGTGGTGAGAGTGGGCACCCTTGTCTTGTTCCTGACTTTAGGGGAAATGCTTTCAGTTTTTCACCATTGAGGATAAGGTTTGCTGTGGGTTTGTCATGTATAGCTTTTATTATGCTGAGGTATGTTCCTTCTATTCCCACTTTCTGGAGGGTTTTTATCATAAATGGATACTGAATTTTGTCGAAGGCTTTCTCTGCATCTATTGAGATAATCATATGATTTTTATTTTTCAGTTTGTTAATGTAGTGTATTATATTGATTGATTCGCCGATATTGAATCCTTGCATTGCTGGGATAAAGCCCACGTGGTCATGATGTATGATCTTCTTAATGTGTTGTTGGATTCTGATTGCTAGAATTTTGTTAAGGATTTTTGCATCTATGTTCATCAGTGATATTGGCCTGTAGTGTTCTTTTTTTGTGGGATCTTTACCAGGTTTTGGTATTAGGGTGATGGTGGCCTCATAGAATGAGTTTGGAAGTTTCCCTTCCTCAGCAACTTTCTGGAAGAGTTTGAGTAGAATAGGTGTTAGTTCTTCTCTAAATTTTTGGTAGGATTCAGCTGTGAAGCCGTCTGGACCTGGGCTTTTGTTTGCTGGAAGATTCCTGATTACAGCCTCTAGTTCTGTGCTTGTGATGGATCTGTTCAGATTTTCTATTTCTTCCTGGTTCAGTTTTGGAAAGTTGTACTTTTCTAGGAATTTGTCCATTTCTTCCAGGTTATTCATTTATTGCCATATAATTACTGATAGTATTCTCTAATGATCCTTTGTATTTCTGTGTTGTCGGTTGTGATCGCTCCATTTTCATTTCTAATTTTATTGATTTGGTTCTTCTCCCTTTGTTTCTTGATGAGTCTGGCCAGTGGTTTGTCAATTTTATTTACCTTCTCAAAGGACCAGCTTTTGGCTTTGTTGATTTTTGTTATGGTCTGTTTTGTTTCTTTTGCATTTATTTCTGCCCTAATTTTTAAGATTTCTTTCCTTATACTAACCCTGGGGTTCTTCATTTCTTCCTTTTCTAGTTTCTTTAGGTGTAGAGTTAGGTTATTTAGTTGACTTTTTCTTGTTTCTTGAGGTGTGCCTGTATTGCTATGAACCTTCCCCTTAGCACTGCTTTTACAATGTCCCAGAGGTTTTGGATTGTTGTGTTTTCATTTTAATTCATTTCTATGCATATTTTGATTTCTCTTTTGATTTCTTCTATAATTTGTTCGTTATTCAGCAGCATGTTGTTCAGCCTCCATATGTTGGCATTTTTAATGGTTTTTCTCCTGTAATTGAGATCTAGTCTTACTTCATTGTGGTCAGAAAAGATGCTTGGAATGATTTCAATTGTTTTGAATTTACCAAGGCTAGATTTATGGCCCAGGATGTGATCTATCCTGGAAAAGGTTCCGTGTGCACTTGAGAAGAAGGTGAAATTCATTATTTGGGGGTGAAATGTCCTATAGAGATCTATTAGGTCTAACTGGTCTATTGTATCTTCAAAGTTTGTGTTTCCTTGCTAATTTTCTGTTTAGTTGATCTGTTCATAGGTGTGAGTGGGGTATTAAAGTCTCCCACTATTATTGCATTGTTGTTAATTTCCCCTTTCATACTTGTTAGTAATTGTCTTACATATTATGGTGCTCCTATGTTGGGTGCATAAATATTTATAATTGTTATATCTTCTTCTTGGATTGATCATTATATAGTGTCCTTCTTTGTCTCTTTTCACAGCCTTTGTTTTAAAATCTATTTTATCTGATATGAGTATTGCTACTCCTGCTTTCTTTTGGTCTCTATTTGCATGGAATATCTTTTCCCAGCCCTTGACTTTCAGTGTGTATGTGTCCCTAGTTTGAGGGTCTTGTAGACAACATATATGGGGGTCTTGTTTTTGTATCCATTCAGCCAGTCTTTGTCTTTTGGTTGGGACATTCAACCCATTTAGTTTAAAGGTGATTATTGATAAGTATGATCCCGTTGCCATTTTATTGTTTTGTGTTCGAATTATACACCCTTTCTGTGTTTCCTGTCTAGAGAAGATCCTTTAGCATTTGTTGGAGAGCTGGTTTGGTGATGCTGAATTCTCTCAGCTTTTGCTTGTCTGTAAAACTTTTGATTTCTCCTTCATATTTGAATGAGATCCTTGCTGGGTATAGTAATCTGGGCTGTAGGTTACTTTGAAGTGTATTAAACTTGTATGGAAAATGTTCAAAACCATCACAATTTTATTTGTGTATCATGTGCATAAATCTCTGAGAAATAGAAAGCTATAATATAAAATTTTCTTCATATGGGAGAAACCAACACAACATTGTAAAACAATTATCCTCCAATTTAAAATAAATTTTTCAAAAAATTTCTTTTTTATTGATGCAATTGACATAAAGCAATGTGTAAATTTAAGACATACTACACATTTATTTGATATATTTATGTATTGCAAATCAAAACAGCAATGAGATACCATCTCACCTATCAGAATAATTCTCATCAAAAAGTCTATAAATAACAAATGCTTGTGAGGATGTGGAGGAAAGGGAAACCTTGTACTGCTGATGGGAATGTAAGTTGGTACAGCCACTAAAGAAAACAGTATCAAGTTTTCTCAAAAAACTAAAAATATATTACTATATGACTCAGCAATTCTACTTCTGGATATATATCTGAAGAAAATGAAAACACTAATTCAAAAAGACACTTGCACACTATTGTTCATAGAAGCACTATTTACAATATTGAAGATGTGGAAGATGTCCATCAACAGAGGAACGGATAAAAAAGATGTGGTACATACAATGGGATATTGCTCAGCTATAAAAATAAAAAGAATGAAATTCTGCCAATTACAGCAACATAGATAAAACTAGAAAATATAATACTTACTGAAATAAATCAGAAAAAGACAAAAACTGAATATCACTTATATCTGGAATCTAAAAAATAATACAAATGAATGTATTTAGCAAAACAAGGGCAGACTCACAGATATAGAAAACAAACTGGTACTTACCAGAGGGGAGAAAGAAGAGGAAAGGGGCAAGTTGGGGATTAAAACACAAACTACTATGTATAAACAAGCAACAAAGATACATGGCATAGCACAGGGAATTATAGCCATTGTTTTATAATAATTTTTAATAGAGTATAATCTGTAAAAATAGTGATTCTCCTGAACACCTGAAACTAATATAACATTATAAATCAACTATAATTCAATTTTTTAATAAATTAAACTTTTTTAAAGAAAAGAAGAGGATAAAAATAAAGAAGAGAAAGAAGAATATGAAGAAGAACTGTTATATTTAGGGTGTTATGGGAGATCTGAGACATAAATAGAATAGATATAACTGAATAAGCCTGAGCTGCAGACAACAGCTAGCAGACATCAAGCATTTGCTCAGGGAATACCAGGAACTGTGTTATTTCATTTAATCCTCATAGTATTTCTAGAAGATAGTTATTATTATTTTCATTTTAGACTCAAAGGAAATAAATAATTTACCTTTAAGGTAAATAGTGATATATATCAGCCAGATAGTGATAGACCCAAAATTTGAACCCAGGACTCTGACTCCAAAGTCTCTGCATTGCATCTCACTGATGACTTGGGACCATGCCAAGGCCAAAATGGGAAGTCCAAATCAGTGGCTCAGCAACAAAGAATCCTCCTGCAATGCAGAAGACTTGCAGGTAGTGTGGGTTCGGTACCTGGATCAGGAAGATCCCCTGGAAAAGGAAATGGCAATCCACTGCCGTATTCTTGCCTGGGAAATCTCATGGACACAAGAGCCTGGCATCCTGCAGTCCATGGAGTCTGAGAGTTGGACACGACTAAGTGACTAAGCAACAAGAAAAAAAACACATCTAGGTTTTGACCGTTGTATGGAAGAAGCTATGGGAAGAGTTTCAGATGGTGTTGCATTTTGATCATCCTAGTGCAGAACTGAAAAGAGTAATTTTCCCACTTATCCCAAAATAATATTGACATGAATTGAATTAGTTATGTCTCTAGACAATAAAAGAGAATAAGCTGATTTTAAAAAGGAAAAAAAAAATCTATTTTAAAGCAGATTTTCAGACAAGTACACATTGTCTTTATTCCAAGGACAAGAACCAGAACCTGCCTAATAATCTCTGCCTCATAATTTTGATACCTGATATGATCCTTGAAAGGAAAACTGTTAAAACCTAGACAGTGTATTGAAAAACAAAGACATCACTTTGCTGACAAAGGTCCGTATAGTCACAACTATGGTTTTTCCAATAGCCATGTGTGAATGTGAGAGTTGGACCATAAGGAAGATTGAGTGCTGAAGAATTGGTGCTTTGGAACTGTGGTGTTGGAGAAGACTCTTGAGAGGTCCTTGAACTGCAAGGTGATCAAACCAGTCAATCCTAAAGGAAATCAATCCTGAATATTCATTGGAAGGACTGATGCTGAAGCTGAAGTTCCAATACTTTGGCCACCCAATGTGAAGAGCTGAATCATTGGAAAAGATCCAAAGCTAGGAAAGATTGATGGCAAAAGGAGAAGGGGGTGGCAGAGGATGAGATGGTTAGATAGTATCACTGACTCAATGAACATGAATCTGAGTAAACTCTGGGAGATAACAGAGGACAGAGGAACCTGGTGTACAGATGTCCATGTGGTCGCAGACATACACTTGACTTAGTCACTGAACAACAATAACAAATAATTCTAAACATGAAAGTCATATTCCACAGTCCTGATAAGGCAAGGAATAGTGAGTAACATTAATGCTATCACAATATGTCTCCTATTATAAAGTTAATTCATATTCAGTTCAGTTCAGTTCAGTCGCTCAGTCGTGTCCAACTCTTTGCGACCCAATGAATCACAGCATGCCAGGCCTCCCAGTCCATCACCAACTCCCGGAGTTCACTCAAATTCATGTCCATCAAGTCGGTGATGCCATCCAGCCATCTCATTCTCTGTCGTCCCCTTCTCCTCCCACCCCCAATCTCTCCCCGCATCAGAGTCTTTTCCAGTGAGTCAACTAGTCACATGAGGTGATCAAAGTATTGGAGTTTCAGCTTTAGCATCAGTCCTTCCAGTGAACACCCAGGACTGGTCTCCTTTAGAGTGGACTGGTTGGATCTCCTTGCAGTACAAGGGACTCTCAAGAGTCTTCTCCAGCACCACGGTTGAAAAGCATCAATTCTTCGGCGATCAGCTTTCTTCACAGTCCAACTCTCACACCCATACATGACCACTGGAAAAACCATAGCCTTGACTAGACGGACCTTGGTTGGCAAAGTAATTTCTCTGCTTTTTAATATGCTATCTAGGTTGGTCATAACTTTCCTTCCAAGGAGTAAGCGTCTTTTAATTTCATGGCTGCAATCAGCATCCGCAGTGATTTTGGAGCCCCAAAAAATAAAGTCTGACACTGTTTCCACTGTTTCCCCATCTATTTCCCATTAAGTGATGGAACCAGATGCCATGATCTTTATTTTCTGAATGTTGAACTTCAACCCAACCTTTTCACGCCCCTCTTTCACTTTCATCAAGAGGCTTTTGAGTTCCTCTTCCCTTTCTGCCATAAGGGTGGTGTCATCTGCATATCTGAGGTGACTGATATTTCTCCCAGCAATCTTGATTCCAGCTTGGGCTTCTTCCAGCCCAGCGTTTCTCATGATGTACTCTGCATAGAAGTTAAATAAGCTGGGTGACAATATACAGCCTTGACGTACTCCTTTTCCTATTTGGAACCAGTCTGTTGTTCCATGTCCAGTTCTGACTGTTGTTTCCTGACCTGCATACAGGTTTCTCAAGAGGCAGGTCAGGTGGTCTGGTCTTCCCATCTCTTTCAGAATGTTCCACAGTATATTGTGATCCATACAGTCAAAGGCTTTGGCATAGTCAATGAAGCAGAAATAGATGTTTTTCTGGAACTCTCTTGCTTTCTCCATAATCCAGCGGATGTTGGCAATTTGATCTCCGGTGCCTCTGCCTTTTCTAAAACCTGCTTGAACATCTGGAAGTTCACGGTTCACATATTGCTGAGGCCTGGCTTAGAGAATTTTGAGCATGACTTTACTAGCATGTGAGATGCGTGCAATTGTGCGGTAGTTTGAGCATTCTTTGGCATTGCCTTTCTTTGGGATTGGAATGAAGACTGACCTTTTCCAGTCCTGTGGCCACTGCTGAGTTTTCCAAATTTGCTGGCATATTGAGTGCAGCACTTTCACAGCATCGTGTTTCAGGATTTGAAAAAGCTCCACTGGAATTCCATCACCTCCACTAGCTTTGTTCGTAGTGATGCTTTCTAAGGCCCACTTGATTTCACATTCCAAGATGTCTGACTCTAGGTGAGTGATCACGCCATCGTGATTATCTTGGTCGTGAAGATTTTTTTGAACCATTATTAATAATTCATATTAATAATGGTTATTCTGATTAGAGTTACCATTATTATTACCTCACAGCATTTGACTGCCATTTGGGAGCCAGAGAAATATTATGTGTGTGGCATTGTGTTACATAATCACCTAGTTACCCATGAGTACATAGTGGACTTCCAAAAAACAACACAAAAAGATAGTATTCTTTACTCAATTATTATGCCATAACTGAATAATAATGTTAATGCACTTTCTTTATGGATGATCCCATCATACTTCTGAGTTTTATATATCACCTCCATGAGGATAATTTTCAAATTCACATCTTCAGCACCGAACTCTCTCTTGAGATCTAATTATTATACCTTATTGCTGCTGCTGCTGATAAGTCACTGTGTGTGACCCCATAGACGGAAGCCCACCAGGCTCCCCCTTCCCTGGGATTCTCCAGGCAAGAACACTGGAGTGGGTTGCCATTTCCTTCTCCAATGTGTGAGAGTGAAAAGTGAACATGAAGTCGCTCAGTCGTGTCCGATCTTAGCGACCCCACGGACTACAGCCTACCAGGCTCCTCCATCCATGGGATTTTCTAGGCAAGAGTACTGGAGTGGCTTATGACTAGATGTCAAATATGATTCTCAAATTTAATAATTTCAAGATAGAACTATTGATCTGTTTTCCCCAGTCTTTCTGGGCTCTTTTACTTAGTTGCTCAAATCAGAAACTTAGGAGTCTTCTTTTCTTCCCCTTATCGTCTACATCTAGTTCATTAACTAGTCACCTCTGAAATATATTGAGAGCTACACTACTACATTTCAGGTCCATGTAACCATCTAATTTACACTATTACAATAGAACTGCGCAACTTGCTTATACCCATGACTCTCCTAAATTAAGTCTCATTAGAGCAAGCTGTTTAAAACTATCCAAAAGATTCTCAATGCATTTAAAGTAAAATCAGCACTCCTTATCTTGGCCTGTTAATTCTACTTTGAATTGTTTCTGTGTATCAGTTGGAGCTTAATCAAAGAGATCTGTTATAAGTGATACAGAATAAGTTTATCATGGAGGCTTGACACTGAGCAATGTGAGAGCTTGTACAAGAGTCTATGTAAGGATGTTGTTCCTATATCTGATGCTGGGCCTGAAAGGAAGGATGAATGTGAAGTGAGGGAGGGCTGGAAGCCATGAGAATGAATGAGAACTTGCATCTATCTCAATTTCAGTGATGTGAGTGGCCTGAAGAATAAGCTGACACTCTTCATCATGGCCTTGCATGCATACCTGGCCCACGATTAGGAGGGACTGAAGGAGGCCCAGCAGCAGCTGGAATACCAGAAACTACTGTCCCATGACACCGCCATGAGCCAGCAGGTAAGAGACAATGTATGTGAACGGTAGGAGGACATGACCCTACACATGGATTCCTGAACACAGAGGTGGCTGCTGCTTTACTTACACCTTCTTAACCTCATGTCAGTGTCTTCCCTAAGCAAGGGACTGATCATCTTTACCAAGCACTTCCTGAATACCTCTCAGTGCCATCCTCTGCAATAGCTCTCCTCTCAGCAGAGTCAATATAAAATTAAATCATGTAAACCTATGTGGTGCTAGTGGTAAAGGACCTGCCTGCCAATGCAGGAGACATAAGAGACATGGGTTTGAGCCCTGGCTCAGGAAGATCCCCTGGAGGAGGACATAGCAACCTATTCCAGTATTCTTGCCTGGAGAATCCCATGGACAGAGGTGCCTGGTGGGCTACAGTCCATAGGGTCACAAAGAGTCAGACACAACTGAAGTGACTTAGCACAAACTTGTCTTATGTAAACTTGCTGCTGCTGCTGCTAAGTCACTTCAGTTGTGTCCGACTCTGTGCAACCCCATAGATGGAAGCCCACCAGGCTCCCCCGTCCCTGGGATTCTCCAGGCAAGAACACTGGAGTGGGTTGCCATTTCCTTCTCCAATGTGTGAAAGCAAAAAGTGAAAGTGAAGTCGCTCAGTCGTGTCCGACCCTTAGCGACCCCATGGACTGCAGCCTACCAGGCCTCCATCCATGGGATTTGCTAGGCTTACACTGTATTTATATATTGTATAATATACCCTTGCAAGTTAAATACCTGAGGAGAGGTGAATTATGAAAGTCGCTCAGTCGTGTCCAACTCTTGCAACACCATGGACTGTACGGTCCATGGAATTCTCCAGGCCAGAATACTGGACTGGAGTGGATAGCCTTTCCCTTCTCCAGGAGATCTTCCCAACCCAGGGATTAAACCCAGGTCTCCTGCATTACAGGTGGATTCTTTACCACCTGAGCCACAAGGAAGCCCAAGAATACTGGAGTGGATAGCCTATCCCTTCTCCGGCTGATCTTTCCAACTCAGGAATCGAACTACGGTCTCCTACATTGCAGGCAGATTCTTTACCAACTGAGCTATCAGGGAAGCCCTGAAGAGAGGTGAGGGTAGCCTAATATTCTCTTGGAGAAGAAGAGCTGCTTCTCCAAGTGAGGGGAAACACAACATAATTTAGAGCTTAAAGGTCCCCAGCTTCATGAGAATCTTCCCGTATATCTTTCTCTCAATTTTCTTTCCCATTCTTTCCCAATCAAAGTCCCAAATTGACACAAAAGACCTTGAGAGACTGAGCATTCAATTTATCCTGCTATTCAGCCATGCACAAGCTTAGACTTTGTGGGTGTCTATTTTCAGAAATCTCAGTGCTGCAGCTACAGGAGATAAGTGGATTTTTTTGTAACAATAATAAAAGTTTTCTGGAAATTTGAAGTCCTAAACTCATCATTTTCTTTCTATTCTATTCCCATACATATATAAGCAACCACTCAATCCCATTTCACTCCCTATTTTCATTAAATGTTTTATGGCAGCAAATACTTGATCCCCTAAGGACTTGGCTTCTACACACATTTGATCACAGGTAACTACAGGTAGTCATTTTATTAACTGTTTTCCTCTGCATGCTGTGAACTACCATTGTTTCCCTCATCACTGAAGACAGGATTATTATGTCTCTATATCTAATCAGATCAGAGAAACAATTCCTGAGAATCCAGAACTAATTCAGAGAACCGATTCAGAAACTTTTCCTTAGGGTCTTATTTTTCTGGAACCACTTCCTGTACCAAATTCCATGTGAGTTTGACTTTTATCCAAAGCTATTTTATGAGTTTGACATTAAGCAATTGTTAAACAATATATATATAGGGCTACTGCTTCCATATTTGGTACCTGGCTTGAAGTTAGCAAGGCAGGTAATCAGGGGGGAATAAAAGACAAGAGGAAGAGAACAAGGACTAACAGGAACCTGAAAAAACAAGCTAGACACCACAAGTATGAACTTGGAGTCCCCTTCTGTCTCTCACTACCTCCAGGCCTCCAGCTTGGATGATGCAAGTGATCTTCAGGAGGAGCTCGCACTCTGACCACACATACATATGGTCCAAGGTTCAGAGATGCTAACGGAACAGTCTTGCCAGAGTTAGAAGCACTTGCAAGCATGCCAAGTGCCCCATACTACCCAGGTGAGTCATTAGACCAGTCACAGGAAGATGGGAAATGCAACGGTGCTTGGTACACCAGCCCTCTGGATATAAATATGGATTGTTGTTGTTTTTCAGTCACTAAGCTGTGTCCAACTCTTGGCAACCCCACGGACTGTAGCCTGCCAGGCTCCTCTGTCCACGGACTTCTCCAGGCAGGTACACTGGAATGGGTTGCCATTCCCTTCTCTAGGGGATCTTCCCAACCTAGGCATCAAACCCGGGTCTCCTGCATTGTAGGCAGATTCTGGCTGAGCCACCAGGGAAACCCCATAAACATGGATACTGCTTTTCAAAGATTGTTATGGCCAACTGTAATCTAAAACTGTACAGGGAAGGGAATTCTGGCAAAAGTAGTTACAGCTTAGCTAAACTGACAAGTACTAAATCACCACACTGCTCCAACTCTGTGACATCACACTCTGCTACATATTGGCTCATAAAATATATAACAATTCATTTCTACCTCAGGGCCTTTATACTTGGTGCTTCTTCTGCCTGAAGTGCTCTTTCCCCAGGTACCAGCACACCTGGCTTCTTCTTATCATTCTTGTCCACTATAAAGTGTCTCTTGGCCCTGGTTGCTTTCTGTAGTGAACATTTTTAGGTACTTGGCCAGCATCAATACCTCCTTGTTTTTTTGCTAATAGCAGATGTATCTTTTCCAGTATCTACCCACTCCCATGCGGCCCCTCTCTCCCAACTCTAGGAATGGGACTTGACTGGCTTACAGTTACCAGATTTTATTTCCATCTTCAGTCACCAATACAATGATGGCAAAGAGCCCTAAGTTAATGAATCTCAGCAGCTTTTACTAGAATGCAGAAGCCTAGCTGCCTATGAACACATGGTACCTGACTCCAGCTAGTAGACCTCCTTCTCCCCTGAGGGTACCCAGATCTAAGATGAAGCCTCTTCTGAACAGAAGGGTGAGAAAACTGGGTCGGTATTGACACTGCTTATCTCCTGGATCAACTAAACCCCAAATCATCCATACCTCTATATTTTTAGCTACCTGAACCAATAAATTCCCATGTTGTTTAAACCAGTTTGATTTGGGGGGTTTTGTTTTTTGTTTGGGTTTTTTTTCAACAGAGGTATAATTGACACATAATTTTTTAAACAAAAATTGTTGAAAATGATGCAACCTTATCATACTGTAATGTTTTATTGGCTTCAAAGCAAGAGTTGCTATCTGTAATTATCTTGTTTGTTTACTTTTCGTCTTATTTTAATGTCTGCTTCCTCCTCTAGAATATAAAGCCTAGTACAAGTACAGACAGACTATTTTATTCCAAACTCTTAGAGCAATGTCCAGAAAACATAAGAACTCAAAAACACCTATGGGGGATATACCTGGAGGTTCAATGGTTAAGACTCTTCACTTATAATGCAGGGGACCCAGATTTGATTCCCTGGTCAGGAAACTAGATCCACATGCTGCAACTAAGATCTGATGCAGTCAAATAAATAAGTAAATGAATATTAAATAAAATAATCTAAAAATTTTAAAAATCCTATGGAATTAATGAGTAAAATGGATCTAAATAGTCTTCTCTGTCTATAGAAGGTAAAATACAGGACTAGTATTAATGCTGCCATCTAACAATTCATTGTGTGTTTTAATTCAGTTGGGCCGCCAATCCGAAATTTGCCTTCCTTTTGTTCTGCATTGATCATTTTGTTTAGAGAAGAGCTCTAGATGGAATGGTTATGAGTATAACATAATTGCCTAATGACTAGCATATCTGACACTGTAAAGCACCACAGATGTTCAACTGAAAATTTATAGCTGATGATTGAGATTGCTGAGTTTGAGTAAGCTCCAGGAGTTGGTGGTGGACAGGGAAGCCTGGCGTGCTGCAGTCCATGGGGTTACAAAGAGTCAGACACGACTGAGCGACTGAACTGACTAACTAACTGAGATTACTATGTAACGCAACAACCAACTGCTTAATATTTCTCATTTCCCTAAGCAGGAGGTACTGATTTTCCACTTACGCATACCAGAGACACAGCCACTGTTTTTGCATTAAAGAGTCTTTAAAGAGCAGTCTAAGAATTCATCAGTGGGCTGTGAGGGTTATAGTTTTGAAAAGGAAAACAACAACAGAGCTAATCCATAGGAAAATAAAGAAATAAACCTGCTCACCCACCCTGAGGATTTATTTTCTAATTTTCCTTCTGCTTTTCCTCACCTGGTTTTTCACAGCTTAAAAAAGTGTGTAGTACAGAGGGTCATAGTTTCTGAAAGGCATGGTTTCTCATGCAATCTGTAATATGCCGGAAAATATGGCAACTAGAAGTGGAAAGTCCAGAAAACTGGTGGTATCCAACTGGGTGTCTCTGCTACAGAACTCTGTGCAGGAAAGTGTGGCTAAGTGTGTTTTTCTCTCATGTCTGTAGTTTTAAAGCACGAAAGAGGCCCTGGTGGCTCTAAAGAATGTGCCTGCAATGCAGGAAACCTGGGTTCGATCCCTGGATCAGGAAGAACCCCTGGAGAAGGGAATGGCTACCCACTCCAGCATTCTTGCCTGGAGAATTCCATGGACAGAGGAGCCTGGTGGGCTACAGTCCATGGGATCACAAAGAGTCAAACATGACTGAGCTGCGACTAACACAAAGCATGAAGAGATTGTTATGGAACACCTAGAAAGTATGTAACATTTGGTAATCATTAGCAATCCTTATCAATCGGCTTCCCAGGTGGCTCAGTTATAAAGAATCCACCTGTCAATGCAGGAGATGTCAATGCAGAAGATATGGGTGCAATCCCTAGGTCAGGAAGATCCCCCAGAGGAAGAAATAGCAAACCATTCCAGTATTCTTGCCTGAAAAATTCCATGGACAGGAGAGCCTGGTGGGCCACAGTCCATGGGGTCACAAAAGAGTCAGATGCACCTGAGTGACTGAGCACACACACAACAGCAACTGCTGCTGCTGCTGCTGCTGCTGCTAAGTCACTTCAGTCGTGTCCGACTCTGTGAGATGCCATAGACGGCAGCCCACCAGGCTGTGCCATCGCTGGGATTCTCCAGGCAAGAACACTGGAGTGGGTTGCCATTTCCTTCTCCAGTGCATGAAAGTGAAAAGTGAAAATGAAGTCGCTCAGTCTTTCCTACTCTTAGTGACCCCAGGGACTGCAGCCTACCAGGCTCCTCCATCCATGGGATTTTCCAGGCAAGAGTACTGGAGTGGGTTAATCACACTTAACTGAAGGTTCAGCTAGCCCAAAAAGAATGAAGGTTGTTGCATTTCAACAAATTTCCTCTTGAAACCATCTCTTTAAGTAAGTAAGATTCTGTTCCCAAAATCTGAGATATAGCAATGTATTTGGAGTTTTATAGCAAATATCAACCCCCTGATTTCAGACAAGGCTACATTAAAGCATTCCACACCCATGCATTTCAGACTATTTCCAAAGATTTCTAAGAATGGTCCACTTTTAATGTCTTGTTTTCCTCCCTAATAAAAAAAACTTCTTAAATCACTTATAATTCTGTCTATGAGGGTAGTTTTTAGAATTAAATTAGATGAGGTGCAAAGAAAGAGCCTTACTCATTGCCTGTGCCTGGATGACCCTTTTAAAAGAAAAACACTGTTGTCTTTCTCATGCATTTGGCCAATGCTTCTCCTTTCATACTTGTGGACTTCCCTGGAAACTCAGATGGTAAAGAATCTGCCTGCAATGTGAAAGAGCATGGTTTAATTCCTGAGCCAGGAAGATCCCCTGGAGAAGGAAATGGCTACCCACTCCAGTCAGTATTCTTGCTTGGAGAATCCCATGGACAGGGAAGCCTGGGGGGCTGTGGTCCATGGGGTCTCAAAGAGTTGAACATGACTGAGCAACCAATACTTTTTGCTTATAGAGAAGATGAGCTACCATTTTTGTTTAAAAATATTTTCCTAAGTAAATGTTATGAAATGAAACTTTGTGTAACCCCCAAAATTTATATGCCCAGTATGGTCATATTTGGAGATGAAGCTTCTAGTGAAGTAATTAAGATTAAATGAGGCCTTAAGAATGGGGTCTGATCAGATAAGATCAGTGTCCTAGTGAAGAGACATCAGAAGTTTGCTGACTCTTTTTCTTTTCAGCAGTGTGAGGACACCATCAGAAGGCTGCTGTCTGCAAGCCAAGAGAGTCCTCTCAAAAACCAGTCCTTCAATAGATCACAGCAAGGGAGCTGCTCTGCTACCCTCGACACAAGGAATTAAATAAATATTAAAAAAAAAAAAACAGTCCTACCAGATCTTAATCAGGGACTTCAAGCCTTCAGAACTGTGAAAAAGTTAATTTCTCTTATCTAACCCACCCAATCTGTGGGTTTTTTTAATAGTAGCCCAAGTTAATAAATACAGTAACTATTATCAGTTTCATTTTCCTATTAAGAATTGCAGCCCTGTAACTGAGTTAATATATTTGAAAGCATCTTGAATAAAGAACCAATATAAAAATGGAAAATGACTTAATATTACTTGAAAAGTATGAACTTGTTCACTCTTCCTTTTCTCTATTAAAGATACATGTTTTTTTTAATTTTGTGTATCAATTTTTTTTTAATTGGAGGCTAATTATTTTACAATATTATATTAGTTGGTTTTGCCATACATTGACATGAATCCACCCTGGATGTAGATGAGTTCCCCCTCCCGAACCCCCCTCCCACCTCCCTCCTCCCCTTATCCTCCCTCTGTGTCATCCCCGCATACCAGCCCCGAGCATCCTGAAACATGCATCGACCCTGAACTGGCGATTCATTTCACATATGATAATATACATGTTTCAATGCCATTCTCACAAACCATCCCACCCTCACCCTCTCCCACAGAGTCCCAAAGACTCTTTTATACATCTGTGTCTCTTTTGCTGTCTCATATACAGGGTTATCGTTTGCATCTTTCTAAATTCCATGTATATGCATTAGTATATTGTATCGGTGTTTTTCTTTCTGGCTTACTTCACTCTGTAAAATAGGCTCTAGTTTCATCCACCTCATTAGAACTGTTCTAAAGATACACGTATTTTAAGATACAGACCCTTTGAAATATTTTCATTAGTAAGTAGTGGTTGCAATTTCTTTCAGGTGAGCCTTGGTTCCTCTTCCTGTGTGATTTGTGCTTTCATCTTGGCCCTGCAGAAAATCATTTGTGTAATCTAAAAGTATCCTTCCAATACAAACAATAGTATTTAAATCTGCCGCTATCTCAGCTGAAGGACTTGAGATTGCCTGAATGAATTCATATAATGAGGGCTTTAAAGCTCAGAACATACACTTCACCAGTTTTAGACACATTGAAGACATACTAAAGAGACTTAACAAGAGTTACATTATTCAACAGTGTTCTGAAAACAGCCCATGATTTTCTATCTGAGAGATATTTTCAGAATTCAAAGTACCAGTTCTTCACATGAATTGTGGTGAGGAATAAATCAGATAATGTGTGTGAGATAAAGTAGAAATTACTCAGCAGTGAAGTTATTGACATTGTGGAGATACTATTAAAAGATGCAAAAATAGGCTTCACCATCAATGGTAGTGTTAGTGGTACATTACTACTCCACCATTATTCATGATAATAATGGCTAACATTCATCAAGCATTTACCATGGACTGCACATTTTGTTAAGGGCATTACAAATTTTAATGCATTTAATCCTCATCACAACTCTTTTGCGAATAGTATTAGTATTATCCCAATTTTAGAGACAAAGCACTAACACAGAGAGAGACTAAATAACTCACTAAGTGTCATTGTGCTAGAAAATAAAGTAATATGCCATAAGAAATTAGACTTCTTGGACTAAGGGGGAGGGGGAGGTAGGGGGCAGTCAGGGAATTACTGTCCTGAAATTACACAGAGCAGATTTCACTGGTACTTGTGTCACATCACCTCTACATGGGCTTAGACTCAACTACTGCCAGCATTCTGCTTCAAGCCTGAGATTCCCATCTTTCCACGTTCTGCCCATGAACCCTCTCCTGGGAGGCCAGAGGTCACTTGGCTCTCTTTCTAGGTCAGTTGAGAAACAAAGACATTCAAGAGGCAACCCTCAGCCAATGGGGGACAGAAGTAGTGGATAAATGCCCTGGCCTCCATCTTTCAGAGGGGCAAATCTCCTTCCCCACCTCACTCTGCCAACTACCGCTCTCCTGATCTGCTTGCCTAATCACCTTCCAAACAAACCACCTCTCCCCCAGGTCCTTTCTGAAGCTTTGCCTTGGGGAAAGCCAACTATTACACATTTGATCCTTCTAACTGAATAACTTATGTAATAAACATAGGTTTAACCTCATCACATTTATCAAAATTTAGCAACATGCTCATTACACAGTTTTGATTGTTTTTAAAATTTGTTTTAAAAATCTTAGCAACTAGCAGATTTGGGGACACAGATTGCAGGGCTTTGAGAAAACTATTTTTAACACGTGCTGAAATATTTCATACTGAACAGAAAATCCTTTCATTCAACAAGACACTGATTAGATCTTTAGATAACTGTTCCTATAGCAACACTCGACTCTGCAATATTCTATTATTTTTCAAGCCCATCACCTCAACCAGAGACTAGAGTTCATCATATATAGCCATCCTTTCCCAGTCTGCCATTAAATGAAATGCTTTCTATTTGCCAGCTTATGTCTACAATTTTCCTTTATTTCTTTCACTTTATTTCAATAGTGAATTTAGTTAATTGAAAACATTTCACTAAAGCTATTCTGCATATTAGTATAGGATGTTTAATGACACAAGAGTAATAGGAAATTCCCTGGCAGTTCAGTTGTTAGGACTCGGTGCTTCAACTACAGGGGGCATGAGTTTGATCTCTGGTCAAGGAATTAAGATCCTGCAGCTAAAAAATAACAATTACAGCAATTTTTTATTAACCAAATATTCAAGACTTTCCACAGATGTACTCCAAACCTACTCTTTACTAGCAGTTGCTCTTCTTGGAGGCAGGAGACGTGAGCTGTAATATATGCCAGGGTGCTGTCAGCAGCCATATTTTCATTTTCCATTTGGACCATAGCAGCAGAGGAAGTCAATCAGCAATGAAGAGGCAGTTGGACAGAGGGGAGCAGAGAAAGAAGGCTCTTAGAGTGTTCAATTTTGGGTTCCAGTTCTACCCTAAGACTTGAATGCAGCTCTGCTCTTGTGATCCATGAAATACTTTGTGTCCTTTCTTGTATCCTTTCTTACTTAAGGTATTCCAAAGAGTTCATTGCTTCAACTAAAAGAATCTTAATCTAACACAAGAGCCTCTAGGAAGTCATTAAATCTGCAGCAAAGAAAAGCATTTCCAGTGAAATTTGTCTTGGTAAATCCTGTATCTGATATGAGATAGTATCCTATTTCATAGAAACCAAGTACTGGAGACCATCTTTGAAGACATGGAACTTGCAGACACCCAGAGTTCTTCAGTTTGTCATAAAATGTGATATCTTTATTAGCATTTTGTTTGAAGGAAGGAGAATTATAAATGAAGTGCGGAATTTAGGTGAGGGGAGAAGAAAATGGCAACCCACTCTAGTACTCTCGCCTGGAAAATCCCATGGACGGAGGAGCCTGGTAGGCTGCGGTCCATGGGGTCGCTAAGAGTCGGGTACGACTGAGCGACTTCACTTTCCATTTTCCTTTCATGCATTGGAGAAGGAAATGGCAACCCACTCCAGTGTTCTTGCCTGGAGAATCCCAGGGACGGGGCAGCCTGGTGGGCTGCCGTCTATAGGGTCGCACAGAGTCGGACACGACTGAAGCGATTTAGCAGCAGCAGTAGCATCACAGAAAAAGGGAGGAAATAGTGTCCCAACTTCTTTCCTCCCATCTTATGCTTCACTCAAGATTCCAAGGTATACATGTTAAATACAATTGTTCTAAAATCAGCTCTTCAGACTGCCTTACACCACTTCTTGGGAAATCAGTCATTTGGTGATTTTCAGAGAAATATTCATTAAACAAACAAAAACCGAGAGGTTTCTTCTCAATCTCCTCTGCTATGAATTTTGAAAACAAACATACATCATGAAGATACAATCATATTACCCTGTTTACAGCACAAATACAGCTGAATGTAGGGCAATTCACAAAAGGCATTTGGAACTCCATATCTGCCACTCTCTAACAATGTCATTTTATGCAAAGAATTTAAATTTTACAGAATAGACTTCCTCATATTTAAAATGAAAAAGTTGGATTAGATGATTTTTAAGGCATCTCCCAGCAATAAAAATCACATTCTACCTAAATCTATTGGCCAAACACCAATCTCAGACATGATGATGCTGGAGGAGCCAATATAACAGAGAACTGACCTGTGGAGTGGGCTTCATCCTGAGAACCACACAACATTGATTGCAGCACCCTAAGTGACCACCCAGCCTGCTTTGCAGCTACTTCCATCTACAGCTAAGACCTTGCTTTAGCAACTTTGCCTGCACCTGAAAGTAGAGTATTGATTAGTGTGAACTACCCAGGTGTATGAGCTTCCTTGGTGGCTCAGACGATAAAGAATGTGCCTGCAATGCAGGAGACCCAGGTTCGATCCCTGGATCAGGAAGATCCCCTGGAAAAGGGAATAGGCACCCATTCCAGTTTTCTTTCCTGGAGAATCCCATGGACAGAGAACCCTTGCGGACTACAGTCCTGGTAATGGAGAAAGGGCATTTTGTTTGGAGAGAATCAGAGGAAGGGATCTATCTGCCTGCAATAACAACCACAACCACAGCACTCCTCAGAAGAAGCTTTAGTCTATAAACAGCTTTTCCAAACTCTGTCTCATCTGAGCCTCACTGGATGATTATTTTGATTTTACAATGGACATACCTGAGGACTGGAAATTAAGTTCATTTCCCATGATCTCATTGTTAATTCATGCTTCTCACTTTAGCTAAACTATTCTTTCCTCTATCATCTTCCCTCATGCTATCCAGCTGAATCTCTAACCCAAACTCATCTATGCATCTGCTTTCCTTTCACAGGGCAAAAGACGAGGAATATGTTTTTTTTTAATCTCCTAAGTCACTTTCCTGGATGCTTTGTTTTACATGTAAATCATACCCTTAAAAAATGATATGAGTAGGGAAATATATATATGTTTAAGTCGCCTTTTTTCTTACTTGTGGATTTGATCCCTGTTGGCTCAGATGGTAAAGAATCTGCTTGCAATGCGGGAGACCCAGGTTCTATCCCTAGATCAGGAAAATGCTCTGGAGAAGGGAATGGCTACCCACTCCAGTATTCTTACCTGGAGAAGCCATGGACAGAGGAGTTTGGTGAGCTACAGTCCATGGGATCACAGAGTCGGACACGACTGAACATCTAATACCTCACTTCACTTTCTCATATTTAAACAAATCTGAAATGAGGATGTGTTTTGGAAGTGCTATTGACCAGCCACAGTTCTTGCAAAATCTTGTTTACAGAATGGGTATCAGTGGCTTAGGAAAGCATCCTTTTAAGAAATGTTGGGTCACTAGTGCTGTGGCAGAGAGGAAAATAATACTTGCCAATCGTAGACACTGACAACCCAATCAAAATACAACTCAGAATCTAAATTTTAATGTGAAGAAATTTTAAGAATATCTTAATTTGTTTTATGTTTTTCTTTTATGAATACACAGTGAGTGATTGCAAGAATTGTTGTTTAGTCACTAAGTTGTGTCTGATTATTTTTGACCCCATGGACTGTGGGCCCACCAGGCTCCTCTGTCCATGGGGTTTCGTAGGCAAGAATACTGGAGTGGGTTGCCATTTCCTTCTCCAGGGTATCCTCCTGGCCCAGAGAGGAACCCGAGTCTCCTACATTAGCTGTTGCTGCTGCTGCTAAGTCACTTCAGTCGTGTCTGACTCTGTGCAACCCCATAGATAGCAGCCCACCAGGCTTCCCCATCCCTGGGATTCTCCAGGCAAGAACACTGGAGTGGGTTGCCATTTCCTTCTCCACCTACATTAGCAGGTAGATTCTTTACCCCTGAGCCACCAGTGCCCAGTCACCAGGGAAGCCTGGATTGCATGAATTGCAAGAAAAATCCATGCAAGATATGTCTAAAATGCCCTTGCAATTAGCATAATATAAAAATTCTAAGTAATAAAACATCTTACTGTGGTTCAATTGACATTATTTTCTTAATAGCATGTAAAAGAAGGGTGCATCTTAAAATTATTATGTCTTAAATTTGATAAATAAGTTAGTAACTAATCTAGCTTAGACCTACATTTGAAATATAAGGGCCTCCAATCACCTCTTCTCAAGGTTATCCTTTAGAATTTTGTGGGAAGAGTTGAGAGTACAGAGAAGATCCATTCTCAGGCACCTGGAGGTTGTGGTCACCTCACACAAGAAAGAAAGAGATGCCCAGTGACCCTCCAGGCTCACCTTCGAATGTAGTGAGTTCCAGTTACTGAGAGTTTTCCCATTTCTTCAATCAAAGGAATTACTATCCTTAAAAGGTGGGGCAACTCAGGGTATAAAGAGAATGAGGATGATACTTTCCCAAAATATTTCAAAAAGATAAGAATATTAAAAATAACCCTTTTGTGAGTCCTTTGGTAGTATAGGATTTGGTGTTTTCACTGCAGTGGCCCAGGTTCAATCCCTGGTCAAGGAACTGAGATTCCACAAGCTGCTCTGCACAGTCAAATTAAAAAAAAAAATTCTACCTTGTTTATCTTGGTCGTGAAGATCTTTTTTTTTTTGTACAGTTCTTCTGTGTATTCCTGCCACCTCTTCTTAATGTCTTCTGCTTCTGTTAGGTCCATACCATTTCTGTCCTTTATCGAGCCCATCTTTGCATGAAATGTTCCCTTGGAATCTCTAATTTTCTTGAAGAGCTCTCTTGTTTTTCCTATTCTGTTGTTAACTTATATGCAGAGTACATCATGAGGAACGCTGGGCTGGAAGAAGTACAAGCTGGAGTCAAGATTGCTGGGAGAAATATCAATAACCTCAGATATGCAGATGACACTACCCTTATGGCAGAAAGTGAAGAGGAACTCAAAAGCCTCTTGATGAAAGTGAAATTTTTTTTAAATAAAATTCTTTTTTAGAAATAAAAAAAATAAAAATAAAACTTTGTTGGCAAAAAAAAAAAGAAAGTGAAAGAGGAGAGTGAAAAGGTTGGCTTGAAGCTCAACATTCAGAAAACAAAGATCATGGCATCTGGTCCCATCACTTCATGGGAAATAGATGGAAAAACAATGGAAACAGTGTCAGACTTTATTTTTTGGGGCTCCAAAATCACTGCAGATGCTGATTGCAGCCATGAAATTAAAAGACGCTTGCTCCTTGGAAGGAAAGTTATGACCAACCTTGATAGTATATTAAAAAGCAGAGACATTACTTTGCCAACCAAGGTCCGTCTAGTCAAGGCTATGGTTTTTCCCGTGGTCATGTATGGATGTGAGAGTTGGACTGTGAAGAAAGCTGATCGCCGAAGAATTGATGCTTTTGAACTGTGGTGTTGGAGAAGACTCTTGAGAGTCCCTTATACTGCAAGGAGATCCAACCAGTCCATTCTAAAGGAGATCAACCCTGGATGTTCATTGGAGGGACTGATGCTAAAGCTGAATCTGCAATACTTTGGCCACCTCATGCGACGAGTTGACTCACTGGAAAAGATTCTGATGCTGGGAAAGGTTGGGGGCGGGAGGAGAAGGGGACGACGGAGAATGAGATGGCTGGATGGCATCACCGACTCTGTGGACATGAGTTTGAGTGTACTCCGGGAGTTGGTGATGCACAGGGAGGCCTGGCGTGCTGTAATTCATGGGGTCGCGGAGAGTCGGACATGACTGAGCGACTGAACTGAACTGAACTGAACTGAACCTTGTTTATTAAATTTGTGCTTGTGCTTATTAGCTCAGCTGTGTCCAACTCTGCAACCCTATGGACTGCAGCCCACCAGGCTACTCTGTCCATGGGGATTCTCCAGGCAAGAATACTGGAGTAGGTTGCCATGCCCTCCTCCAGGGGATCGTCCCAACCCAGGGATTGAACCCAGGTCTCCCACATTGCAGACGGATTCTTTACCATCTGAGCCACCAGGAAAGCCCATTTATTAGATTTATAGAGTATGTGGCACATAATAAGCTTAATTCAAAAAGACATATGTACACCAATGTTTACTGCATCACTATTTACAATAGCCAGGACATGGAAGCCACCTAGATGTCCACTGACAGATGAATGGATAGAATAGTTGTGGTACTTATATACAATGGAATATTACTCAAGCATAAAAAGCAGAATTGGGTAATTTATAGTGATGTAGATAGATCTAGAGTCTGTCATACAGAGTGAAGTAATTTAGAAAGAGAAAAACAAATCTAGTATATATATATGGAACCCATATATCTGGAAATCCACATATATGGAATCTAAGGGGCTTCCCAGGTGGCACTAGTGGTAAGGAACCTGCCTGCCAATGAAAGAGACATAAGAGATGCGGGTTCAATCCCTGGGTCAGGAAGATCCCCTGGAGGAGGGCATGGCAACCACTCCAGTACTCTTGCCTGGAAAATCCCAGGGATAGAGAAGCCTGGTGGGCTATAGTCCATGGGGTCACATAGAGCCAGATACAAGTGAAGCAACTTGGCGCACACACACACGTATGGAACCTAGAAAAACAGTATTGATGAACCTATTTGCAAGGCAGGAATAGAGATGTAGACATAGAGGATAGACATGTGGACACCGATGGGGAAGGTGTAATGAATTGAGAGGATAGCATTGACATGTATACACTACCATGTGTAAAACAGATTACCAGTGGGAAGCTGCTGTATAGCACAGGAAGCTCAGCGTGGTGCTCTGTGATGACCTAGAGGGGTGGGATTAGGGGTGGGAGGGAGACTCAAGAGAGGGAAGGGATATATGTATACTTACAGCGGATTCACACTGTTGTACAGCAGAAACTAACACAACATTGTAAAGCAACTATCCTCCAATTTAAAAAAATATCCTATAATAAAACATAATGGAAAAGGATATTTTAAAAAGAATCTACACTTTGCTGGAATCACCTTGCTATAAAACAGGAATTAACAACATTGTCAATGTTAATAATGGAATCACTTTGCTGTAAAACAAGAATTAAAAACATTCTAAGTCATATATCAATAAAAATAAATAAATAATAAATTAAACATCAAAATTTTAATTTAAAAAATAAAAATTCTACCTTGTTTGTGAGATTTATGTGGGATGTTTGTAAAGCATGTGGCACAAATAGGCTTAATAAATGGTCATTACTGTTGTCAGTATTGTTTACTAATTCAACCAATATGCATCTCGTATACAGTACGCATACTTTCTAGGTACTTGGATGAGATGACTGAAGGAAATACAAGACCTTTTCATGGGGTTTAGATTCAGGCAGAGGAGAGAGAAACAATAAACAACAAATGAGTAAATTAAGTAGCAAGTAGGAAAGTGATAAGAAGTGAAGGGGGAAAAGGCAGGGAAAAAAAGAAAATCCTTCCATTTTATGCTCTTAAGCAAAAATTTTGAGAGAGAATGAAAAAAAAACAACCACTACAAAAATCACACTCAGAGTTCCCAAGTGAGGAACACTAATAAAATTCGTGAGTACCTAAGACACATAAATCAAATATGAAGCATTATATCAGCAGTTGGGGCTTCCCAGGTGGCTCAATGTTAAAGAATCCAGCTCTAAATGCAGGAGACACATATTCAATTCCTGGGTCAAGAATATCGCCTGGAGGAGGAAATGGCAACCCCCTCCAATATTCTTATCTGGGAAATTCCACGGACAGAGGAACCTAGCGGGCTACCTCACAAAAAGAGTCTGACACAACTTAGCAACTAAACAACCACAACAACAATCAGAAGTTGACAGCCAAAATGTTTCAGTTCAGTTCAGTTCAGTTCAGTCGCTCAGTCATGTACAACTATTTGCAACCTCATGAATCACAGCATGCCAGGCCTCCCTGTCCATCACCAACTCCCGGAGTTCACTCAAACTCATGTCCATCGAGTTAGTGATGCCATCCAGTCATCTCATTCTCTGTCGTCCCCTTCTCCTCCTGCCCCCAATCGCTCCCAGCATCAGAGTCTTTTCCAATGAGTCAACTCTTCGCATGAGGTGGCCACAGTATTGGAGTTTCAGCCTCAGCATCAGTCCTTCCAATGAACACCCAGGACTGGTCTCCTTTAGAATGGACTGGTTGGATCTCCTTGCAGTCCAAGGGACTCTCAAGAGTCTTCTCCAACACCACAGTTCAAAACTATGAATTCTTCAGAGCTCAGCTATCTTCACAGTCCAACTCTCACATCCATACATGACCATGGGAAAAACCATAGCCTTGACTAGACGGACCTTTGTTGGCAAAGTAATGTCTCTGCTTTTTAATATGTTATCTAGGTTGGTCATAACTTTCCTTCCAAGGAGTAAGCATCTTTTAATTTCATGGCTGCAATCACGAACTGCAGTGATTTTGGAGCCCAAAAGTAAAGTCTGACACTGTTTCCACTGTTTCCCCATCTATTTCCCATGAAGTGATGGGACCAGATGCCATGATCTTTGTCTCGTGAATGTTGAGCTTCAAGCCAACTTTTTCACTCTCCTCTTTCACTTTCATCAAGAGGCTTTTTAGTTCCTCTTCACTTTCTGCCAAAATGTTTCAGTTCAGTTCAGTCGCTCAGTCGTGTCCAACTTCGCGACCCCATGAATCACAGCACGCCAGGCCTCCCTGTCCATCACCAACTCCCGGAGTACACTCAAACTCATGTCCACAGAGTCGGTGATGCCATCCAGCCATCTCATTCTCTGTTGTCCCGTTCTCCTCCCGCCCCCAACCTTTCCCAGCATCAGAGTCTTTTCCAGTGAATCAACTCGTCGCATGAGGTGGCCAAAGTATTGCAGTTTTAACTTTAACATCAGTCCCTCCAATGAACACCCAGGATTGATCTCCTCTAGAATGGACTGGTTGGATCTCCTTGCAGTACAAGGGACTCTCAAGTTTAGGTAACCCTTAAATGTGATTTTCAGAGCTATTAATATAATTTTACTGAAATGACTCTTACTGAAGATAATGGCCACTTTAGTCTTTTTTTTTTTTTAATAAACTCGCAAGTGTTGCTAACTCAAGAGTCTGAAACTCTCTCCTTTGCTTTCTCCAGTTTATGTCTCCTGGTTCTCCTATTCACAAGTACCACTTAGTGTTATCATTGGCCAGTTTCCGCTTTTACTCCACAAGGTTTTCCTGAACTACTTTATTTCATTGATGGTTTCAGTTCTCTCCTGTGTGTCAATGATGCCTATAGATGAACCATTTTCCAAATCTCCAACAACCTGCTGAGTGTCCTCCATACAGGTTCACACAGCCAAATCACCACATCCTGCTGCGTCTCTGCTCCTTTCCCCGTGTGTGTTTCACACTGGTTCTTCTTCCTGTACTAGTTCTTTCCATCAAGCGAAGCTAATTATGACTTTTTTTTCTTCTATTTTAATTCATAAAAATAAAAGTTGTTATTCTCTAAATTCACGAAAGACGAAGACGGGTTACATTTTGCGTAAAGGAAGAAGTAACCATCAGAATCAGTTTCAAACACATTCCACTCAATCAATGACAGCTTCGCTTCAGAAACCACACTCCTAAATGTTGAGCATTCAGCGACAGCTTCTTAAGAGCCAATCAGCAACAGTCAACAACTGCCTCACTCCAGTAACTGTATTTCCATTGCTAAGAGGCAACCAATCCCTAAAACTCCAGTCAATGAATGTTCACAAATTTATAACCTCCATGCTTCCTAAAAGCAATTTACTTTTCAGGGAGACTGCATAGCTCAAGCAGAGCAAACTCTTCTTTAACAAGCAATGAATTCAGCTTTTTGTTTTAGATATTAAGTGATGCACTTCTCCTTTGAACCCCAGATCAGTTTCTTAATTCTAGTAATTCTACCTACAATCTATTTCTCAGTTACCTCCCCATTCCTCTCCATTGTTGTGACTCTTCTTCAGCTCAGTTCAGTTCAGTCACTCAATCATGTTCGACTCTCTGCGACCCCATGGACTGCAGCATGCCAGGCTTCCCTGTCCATCACCAGCTTCCAGAGCTTACTCAAACTCATGTCCATTGAGTTAATGATGCCATCCAACCATCTCATCCTCTGTTTTCCCCTTCTCCTCCCACCTTAAATCTTTCCCAGTATCAGGGTCTTTTCCAATGAGTCAGTTCTTCACGTGAGGTGACCAAAGTATTGGAGTTTCAGCTTTACCATCAGTCCTTCCAATGAATATTTAGGACTGATTTCCTTTAGGATGGACTGATTGGATCTCCTTGCAGTCCAAGGGACCCTCAAGAGTCTTCTCCAACACCACAGTTCAAAAGCATCAATTCTTCAGCTCTCAGTTTTCTTTATAGTCCAACTCTCACATCCATACATGACTACTGGAAAAACCATAACCTTGACTAGATGGACCTTTGTTGGCAAAGTAACTTCTCTGTTTTTTAATATGCTGTTTAAGTTGGTCATAACTTTTCTTCCAAGGATCAAGCATCTTTTAATTTAATGGATGCAGTCACCATCTGCCATGATTTTGGAGCCCAAAAAAATAGTCTCTCACTGTTTCCATTGTTTCCCCATCTATCTGCCATGAAGTGATGGGACCAGATAGATGATCTTAGTTTTCTGAATGTTGAGTTTTAAGACTCTTCTTCACCTCTCATAATTATTGTTCAGTCGACACAACATCCAGTTCCTCTCCCACTATTTAACTTTCTTCAATGAAACCTGTACTTTGGCCACCTCATGCGATGAGTTGACTCACTGGAAAAGAGTCTGATGCTAGGAGGGATTGGGGGTGGGAGGAGACGGGGACGACAGAGAATGAGATGACTGGATGGCATCACCAACTCAATGGACATGAGTTTGAGTGAACTCCAGGAGTTGGTGATGGACAGGGAGGCCTGGCGTGCTGTGATTCATGGGGTCACAAAGAGTCAGACATGACTGAGTGACTGAAATGAACTGAACTGAACTGAATGTGGTTTCCCAGATGGAAATCATTCTGTGTTCTCTTATTGTCTATATAAAACCCTCACCTCCTTTCTAACCTCAACATTTAAAAAAAGTTTCTAATGCCCTTTATAGTTTTAGTTGCACTCATTCCACATGCTAGCAAAGTGAAAATGAAAGTGAAGTTGATCAGTCATGTCTGACTCTTTGCGACCCCATGGATTGTAGCCCACAGAATTTTCCAGGCAAGAGTACTAGCAAAATAATGCTTAAAATTCTCCAAGCAAGGCTTCAACAGTACAGGAACCATGAGATTCCAGATGTTCAAGCTGGATTTAGAAAATACAGAGGAACCAGAGATCAAATTGCCAACATCTGTTGGATCATAGAAAAATCAAGGAAATTCCAGAAGAATATCTACTTCTGCTTTATTGACTATGCCAAAGCCTTTGACTGTGTGAATCACAATAAACTGTGGAAAATTCTTAAAGAGATGGGAATACCAGACCACCTGACCTGCCTCCTGAGAAATCTGTGGGCAGGTTAAGAAACAAGAGTTAGAACAGGACATGGATGGACTGGTTTCAAATTGGGAAAGGAGTACATAGGGCTGTATATTGTCACCCTGCTTATTTAACTTATATGCAGAGTACATCATGAGAAACGCTGGGTTGGAAGAAGCACTATCTGGAATCAAGATTGCCAGGAGAAATATCAATAACCTCAGATATGCAGATGACACCACCCTTATGGCAGAAAGTGAAGAAGAACTTTCTGAAGATGATGATGAAAAGTGAAAGAGGACAGTGAAAAAGCTGGCTTAAAACTCAACATTCAGAAAACTAAAATCATGGCATCCAGTCCTATCACTTCACAGCAAATAGATGGGGAAACCATGGAAACAGTGACAGACTTATTTTCTTGGGCTCCAAAATCACTGCAGATGGTGACTGCAGCCATGAAATTTAAAAACACTTGCTCCTTGGGAGAAAAGCTATGACCAACCTAGACAGCATATTAAAAAGCAGAAACATTACTTTGCTGACAAATGTTCATCTAGTCAAAGCTATGGTTTTTCCAGTAGTCATGTATGGATATGAGAGTTGGACCATAAAGAAGGTTGAGTGCTGAAGAATTGATGTTTTTGAACTGTAGTGTTGGAGAAGACTTTTGAGAGTCCCTTGGACTGCAAGGAGATCAAAGCAGTCAATCCTAAAGGAAATCAGTCCTGAATATTCACTGGAAGTACTGATTGTGTAGTTGAAACTCCAGTATACTTGGCCATCTGATGCAAAGAGACAACTCATTAGAAAAGACCCTGATGCTGGCAAAGATTGGAGGAAGGAGGAGAAGGGGATGACAGAGGACAAGATGGTTGGATGGCATCCCTGATTCAATGGACATGTGTTTGAGCAAGCTCTGGGAGATGGCAAAGAACAGGGAAGCCTGGTGTGCTTCAGTTCATGGGGTTGCAAAGAGTCGAACATGACTCAGTGACTGAACAACAAATAATTTTAGTCCTTCCTGTCTCTCTAAAATGTCCTTCTCCTTATAGATAAGTTATTTTCAACCTTTAGGATCTCTTTTCTATGAATAGTACTTATCCGTCTTCTACAAAATTTTTCCAGCTCCATAAACAAACAAGTTGCCCCCTTGTCTATGCTCCAACTCCTCTATATTTCTATCTCTATTATCTATTATATTGGTTTGAAACAGTTTGTTTACAAAATTGTCTACTTTGCCTTCTCTATTTCTTCAGAGTCTGGCCTATAGTAGCATCTCAATAAATGAATGATCAAACTTGGGCTGGAAAATTGATTTTTGCAAGTGTATCTTCTTGATTTCCATAAGATTTAAAAAAACTTCTGAAACTATGGAGCTACTGAAGGAAGACTATTTGAGAATATTAAATTAAAATCACGACATCTTCTCTAAATCTTAGAATTTTTAACTATAACTTTGAAGAGTAGAATGATGGAATTTGGCCACTTGGGGGAAAAATAATTTTATTGATACTATGACCTGCATGTTTAATTAGTGAAAATGTTTCACTTCAGTTCAGTTCAGTCACCCAGTCGTGTCTGACTCTTTGCAACCCCATGAATCACAGCACGCCAGGCCTCCCTGTCCATCACCAACTCCCGGAGTTCACTCAAACTCATGTCCATAGAGTCAGTGATGCCATCCAGCCATCTTATTCTCTGTCATCCCCTTCTCCTCCCACCCCCAATCCTTCCCAGCATCAGAGTCTTTTCCAGTGAGTCAACTCGTCGCATGAGGTGGCCAAAGTATTGGAGTTTCAGCTTTAGCATCAGTCCTTCCAATGAACACCTAGGATTGATCTCCCTTAGAATGTACTGGTTGGATGCCCTTGCAGTGAAAATGTTTAGCTCATTCAAAAGTCTGAGTCAGCTAAAATGCAGGTAAAGAAGCTATTTGAAACATGAGAATGCTACATTTAAAGTTATTTTGTGTCAGTCCTTACTTTGAGAAAAAATTTTAATATATTCTGAGAGTGTATGTTAAAAATCACCTGAAATTTCCAAGAAAATATGCTTCAGTTTCAACCTTTGTTTTTTAAAATAAGTCAGATTCTTCAGAAAATTGTATTTCCCTAGAGTAGCTTTAAAACTTCAATGCAGCCACCTGATTGTCAATTCTAATTTTAAATCCAGCACCATCAGCTGAAGATTTGGAAAGAGGACTGTTGAAGAAATACCTGTACTGATTCTTCATAAAGATAAAGGGTGACATTGTCATCATGCACCTGCCAGCCTGGAGAAGCTCAGCTCAGTTGCGGGAACAGCGATCATGCTGTGCAAGCATGCAGATGCGGTTAGACAGCTCAACAGCAAAGCTCAAAACAACTGAGGAGAGATCAATCAAGTTACAAGTATTGCGCTTTTCTCATGGGCCACAGAACAATAACATTATAAAAGAAATGAGGACAATTCAGGGCCGAAGACATCACTGTAGTCATAGACCATGGTTGGTATATCAGTCAATACATTCAAATTAAAAACAAAAAGAACTAACACCAAAACAGAACATAGAAATAAGCTAAAGATACTATATAGTTTATATTGATCAATATTGTGTTAAAATAATAGTTTCGGGCAAGGGAAAACAAGAAGGTGTGGGATAGAGAGAGAAGTTTGCTCTTCAATTGTTGTTATGAAGCTAGTATTTAACTTTCAACAATAAGAAGTTCAGATATTCCAGCACATAAATGTTGCCCCAATGGCATGAAGCTAAATTCTGAGACCTAATCAACAATTTAGTATAGATACTGTGTGGCAGTTTGTGTTTTCAAAAATGGCCACAGCAATATTTCTAGTCCTACCTGCTCTCCAAGAACCTTGCACTCTCTTTGGATCTGGGCAGCACTTTGGTCCTGCATCAGTGAATACTGTGCAACAAAAGTGATGCCACATGACTTCTGGAGTCTAGCTAAGATAGTGTGATGAAGCCCAAACTAGTCCACACAGAGAGTCCACACAGGGAGCAGCTAACAGCTTGGGACTTCAACATTAGGTAAGAAAACGTAAGAATTAAGCAACGTCATAGTAGTTATCTACTGTGGCAGAACAAACTATGCCAGCTTAAACCTATAAATGTTTATTATTTCATGCAGCTTCTATGGTTTAGCAATCCAGGGGAGGTTTAGTTGAGTGACTCTAGTTCAAGGTCTCATGAAGTTGCAGTCAAGATATCAGCTGAGGTTCAATCATCAGAAGGCTTGGCTAGGGTGAAAAAAATCTGCTTCCAATGTGGCTCATTCTCATTCCTCGAAAGTTAATGCTAGATATTAGTAGGGACTTCAGTTCCTTACCTGGCTGGCCCTCCACAGGGCTACTTGAGTATCCTCCCAACATGACAATTGACTTTCCCTGGGCAAATGATTCCAGATGGGGCAAGATGGAAGCTATGATGTCTTTTATGACCTAATAATTCACAGTGAAAGTTGCTCAGTCATGTCCGACTCTTTGCTACCCGTAGACTATAGAGTCCATGGAATTCTCCAGGCCAGAATACTGGAGTGGGTAGCCTTTCCCTGCTCCAGGGGATTTTCCCAACCCAGGGATCGAACCCAGGTCTCCTGCATTGCAGGCAGATTCCCTACCAGTTGAGCTATCAGGAAAGTCCAGGTGCAGAAGCGAGACGCCGACGCGCTAGCAGCGTTGGCGCAACAGACCAGGCGCAGTTGCGTGGCTGAGAAGAGCTACCCCACGCCCAAGGTCAGGGGCGGCTGCCGAGAGGAGCTACCCGATGTCCAAGAGGCGGTGGCTGTTTGGGCGCAGGAGGGTCGAGAGGAGCTACTCCACATCCAAGGTCAGGAGGGACAGCCTTGAGGAGATATCCCTTGTCCAAGGTAAGGTGCAGCGGCTGCGCTTTGCTGGAGCAGCTGTGAAGAGATATCCCACGATCAAGGTAAGAGAAACCCAAATAAGATGGTAGGTATTGCAAGCGGGCATCAGAGAGCAGACACATTGAAATCATAATCACAGAAAACTAGTAAATCTGGTCACATGGACCACAGCCCTAACTCAATGAAACTAAGTCATGCTGTGCGGGGCCACCCAAGACAGGTGGGTCATGGTGGAGAGGTCTGACAGAATGTGGTTCACGGGAGAAGGAAATGGCAAACCACTTCAGTATACTTGCCTTGAGAACCACATGAACAGTATCAAAAGGCTAAATGATAGGATATTGAATGAGGAATTCGCCAGGTCGGTAGGTGCCCAGTATGCTACTGGAGATCAGTGGAGAAATAACTCCAGAAAGAATGAAGGGATGGAGCCAAAGCGAAACAAATACCCAGTTGTCGATGTGACTTGTGACAGAAGCAAGGTCCAATGCTGTAAAGAGCAATATTGCATAGGAACCTGGAATGTTAGGTCCATGAATCAAGGCAAATTGGAAGTGGTCAAACAGGAGATGGCAAGAGTGAACGTCGACATTCTAGGAATCAGTGAACTAAAAAAGACTAGAATGGGTAAATTTAACTCAGATGACCATTATATCTACTACTGTGGGCAGGAATCCCTTAAAAGAAATGGAGTAGCCATCATGGTCAACAAAAGAGTCCAAAATGCAGTACTTGGAGGCAATCCTAAAAACGACAGAATTATTTCTGTTCGTTTCCAAGGCAAATCATTCAATATTACAGTAATCCAAGCCTATGCCCCAACCAGTAACGCTGAAGAAGCCGAAGTTGAACGGATCTATGAAGCCCTATAAGACCTTTTAGAACTAACACCCAAAAAAGATGTCCTTTTCATTCTAGGGGACTGGAATGCAAAAGTAGGAAGTCAAGAAACACCTGGAGTAGCAGGCAAATTAGGCCTTGGAGCACGGAATGAAGCAGGGCAAAGGCTAATAGAGTTTTGCCAAGAGAACGCACTGGTCATAGCAAACACCCTCTTCCAACAACAAAGAGAAGACTCTACACATGGACATCACCAGATGGACAACAATGAAATCAGACTGACTATATTCTTTGCAGCCAAAGATGGATAAGCTCTATCAGTTCAGTTCAGTCACTCAGTCGTGTCCAACTCTTTGCGACCCCATGAATCACAGCACGCCAGACCTCCCTGTCCATCACCAACTCCCGGAGTTCACTCAAATTCATTTCCATACAGTCATTGATGCCATCCAGCCATCTCATTCCCTGTCGTCCCCTTCTCCTCCTGCCCCCAATCCTTCCCAGCATCAGAGTCTTTTCCAGTGAGTCAATTCGTCGCATGAGGTGGCCAAAATATAGGAGTTTCAGCCTCAGCATCAGCCCTTCCAATGAACACCCAGGATTGATCTCCCTTAGAATGGACTGGATGGATATCCTTGCAATCCAAGGGACTCTCAAGAGTCTTCTCCAGGACCACAGTTCAAAAGCATCAATTCTTCGGCGATCAGCCTTCTTCACAGTCCAACTCTCACATCCATACATGACCACTGGAAAAACCATAGCCTTGACTAGACGGACCTTGGTTGGAAAAGTAATGTCTCTGCTTTTTAATATGCTATCTAGGTTGGTTATAACTTTCCTTCCAAGGAGAAAGCATCTTTTAATTTCATGGCTGCAATCAGCATCCGCAGTGATTTTGGAGTCCAAAAAAATAAAGTCTGACACTGTTTCCCCATCTATTTCCCATGAAGTGATGGGACCAGATGCCATGATCTTAGTTTTCTGAATGTTGAGCTTCAAGCCAACCTTTTCATTCTCCTCTTTCACTTTCATCAAGAGGCTTTTGAGTTCCTCTTCACTTTCTGCCATAAGGGTGGTGTCATCTGCATATCTGAGGTGATTGATATTTCTCCTGGCAATCTTGAATCCAGCTTGTGCTTCATCTAGCCCACCGTTTTTCATGATGTACTCTGCATATAAGTTAAATAAGCAAGGTGACAATGTACAGCCTTGATGTACTCCTTTTCCTATTTGGAACCAGTCTGTTGTTCCATGTACAGTTCTGACTGTTGCTTCCTGACCTGCATACAGGTTTCTCAAGAGGCAGGTCATGTGCTCTGGTAGTCCCATCTCTTTCAGAGTTTTCCACAGTTTATTGTGATCCACACAGTCAAAGGCTTTGGCATAGTCAATGAAGCAGAAATAGATATTTTTCTGGAACTCTCTTGATTTCTCCATGATCCAGCAGATGTTGGCAATTTGATCTCCGGTGCCTCTACCCTTTCTAAAACCTGCTTGAACATCTGGGAGTTCACAGTTCACACACTGCTGAAGCCTGGCTTGGAGAATTTTGAGCATGACTTTACTAGCGTGTGAGATGAGTGAAATTGTGTGGTAGTTTGAGCATTCTTTGGCATTGCCTTCTTTGAGATTAGAATGAAGACTGACCTTTTCCAGTCCTGTGGCCACTGCTGAGTTTTCCAAATTTGCGGGCATATTGAGGGCAGCACTTTCACAGCATCATCTTTCAAAATTTGAAAGAGCTCAACTGGAATTCCATCACCTCCACTAGCTTTGTTCGTAGTGATGCTTTCTAAGGCCCACCTGACTTCACATTCCAAGATGTCTGGCTCTAGGTCAGTGATCACGTTATCATAATTATCTTGGTCGTGAAGATCTTTTTCGTACAGTTCTTCTGTGTATTCTTGCCACCTCGTCTTAATATCTTCTGCTTCTGTTAGGTCCATACCATTTCTGTCCTTTATCGAGCCCATCTTTGCATGAAATGTTCCCTTGGAATTTCTAATTTTCTTGAAGAGATCTCTTGTTTTACCTATTCAGTTGTTTTCCTCTATTTCTTTGCACTGATCACTGAGGAAGGCTTTCTTATCTCTCCTTGCTATTCTTTGGAACTCTGCATTCAGATGCTTATATCTTTCCTTTTCTCCTTTGCTTTTCGCTTCTCTTCTTTTCACAGCTATTTGTAAAGCCTCCTCAGACAGCCATTTAGCTTTTTTGCATTTCTTTTCAATGGGGATGGTCTTGGTCCTTGTCTCTTGTACAACGTCATGAACCTCCGTCCATAGATCATCATGCACTCTATCTTAAATTGAAGAAAGTAGGGAAAACCACTAGGCCACTCAGATACGACCTAAATCAAATCCCTTATGATTATACAGTGGAAGTGAGAAATAGATTTAAGGGACTAGATCTCATAGATAGAGTGCCTGATGAACCCTGGACGGAGATTCGTGACATTGTACAGGAGACAGGGATCAAGACCATCCCCATGGAAAAGAAATGGCAAAAAGCAAAATGGCTGTCTGAGGAGGCCTTACAAATAGCTGTGAAAAGAAGAGAAGTGAAAAGCAAAGGAGAAAAGGAAAGATATAAGCATCTGAATGCAGAGTTCCAAAGAATAGCAAGGAGAGATAAGAAAGCCTTCCTCAGCGATCAATGCAAAGAAGTAGAGAAAAACAACTGAATAGGAAAAACAAGAGGTCTCTTCAAGAAAATTAGAGATTCCAAGGGAACATTTCATGCAAAGATGGGCTCGATAAAGGACAGAAATATGGCAGAGACTGGGGAGGCGATAAGTCTCAGCGACTGCGCACGCCAAACACCTGGTCACCTGAGCTGCTCAGACTGGGGAAGGCACAAAACGTAGGCCCAATCAAGTTTGCGCCTTTGTGGAGTACCCGAGAACATGAACTTGAGCCGCTCATACCTAGGAAGTGCATACAACCCAGCGCCAGCCTCAGATAGTTCCCAGCAGTGCAACCTAGAGTCTGTGCAGTGTAGACAGTCTCACACATGCTGTGAGCGGGGGCAAACCCAGTGTGGCCGAGATGCTGCGAGCACTCCCCACAGACACCAGAGATATTTGTCTGCAGTTTTCCTCCCTTCCCAGAACAGGACTGAACAACTGAGCCTTAAAAAGTGTCCACCCGCACCCTAGTGTCAAGGCGGAAATTAGATACTGAAGAGACCAGCAAACAGAAGCTAAAACAGAGGGAACCACCTTGGAAATGACAGTAGAGTAGTCTAGAGGCTACTCCATGAATAAGACCAAAAACCAGAGGCAAGAGGCTTAAGCCCAAATCCTGAGAACACCAGAGAACTCCTGACTCCAGGGAACATTAATTGATAGGAGCTCACCAAACGCCTCCATACCTACACTAAAACCAAGCACCACCCAAGGGTCAACAAGTTCCAGGGCAAGACATACCATGCAAATTCCCCAGCAACACAGGAAAATAGCCCTGAGCTTCAATATACAGGCTGCCCAAAGTCACTCCAAACCCACTGACATCTCATAACTCACTACTGGACACTTCATTGCACTCCAGAGAGAAGAAATCCAGCTCCAGCCACAAGAACACCAACACAAGCTTCCCTAACCAGGGAACCTTGACAAGTCACCCGTCCAACCACACACACAGCGAGGAAACTACATACATAAAGAGAACTCCACAAACTGCCAGAAGAGGGAAAGGCCACCCCAAGCAAAGCAATATAAGTAAGATGAAGAGGCAGAGAAATACCCAGCAAGTAAAGGAACAAGATAAATGCCCACCAACACAAACAAAAGAGGAAGATATAGGGAATCTACCTGATAAAGAATTTCGAATTTTGGTGGTGAAAATGATTCAATATCGCGAAAGCAAAATGGAGTTACAGATAAATAACCTGGAGAAAAGGATTGAGAAGATGGAAGAAAGGTTTAATAAGGACTTAGAGGAAATAAAAAAGAGTCAATATACAATGAATAATGCAATAGATGAGATCAGAAACACTCTGGAGGGAACAAACAGTAGACTAACAGAGGCAGAAGACAGGATAAGTGAGCTAGAAGACAGAATTGTAGAAATGAATGAAACAGAGAGGAAAAAAGAAAAACGAATTAAAAGAAATGAGGACAATGTTAGAGACCTCTGGGACAATGTTAAACACTCCAACATTCGAATCATAGGAGTCTCAGAAGAAGAAGACAAAAAGAAAGACCATGAGAGAATACTTGAGGAGATAATAGTTGAAAACTTCCCTAAAATGGGGAAAGAAATAATCACCCAAGTCCAAGAAACCCAGAGAGTCCCCAATAGGATAAACCCAAGGCGAAATACTCCAAGACACATATTAATCAAATTAACAAAGATCAAACACAAAGGACAAATATTAAAAGCAGCAAGGGAAAAGCAGCAAATAACACATAAGGGGATTCCCATAAGGATAACAGCTGATCTTTCAACAGAAACTCTTCAGGCCAGGAGGGAATGGCAAGACATACTTAAAGTGATGAAAGGAAATAACCTACAGCCCAATTACTGTACCCAGCAAGGATCTCATGCAAATATGAAGGAGAAATCAAAAGCTTTACAGAGAAGCAAAAGCTGAGAGAATTCAGCATCACCAAACCAGCTCTCCAACAAATGCTAAAGGATCTTCTCTAGACAGGAAACACAGAAAGGGTGTATCAACTCGAACCCAAAACAATAAAGAAAATGGCTACGGGATCGTACTTATCAATAATTACCTTAAACGTAAATAGGTTGAATGCCCCAACCAAAAGACAAAGGCTGGCTGAATGGATATAAAAACAAGACCCCCATATATGTTGTCTACAAGAGACCCACCTCAAAACGGGGGATACATACAGACTGAAAGTGAAGGGCTGGAAAAAGATATTCCATGCAAATAGAGACCAAAAGAAAGCAGGAGTAGCAATACTCATATCAGATAAAATAGACTTTAAAAAAAAGGCTGTGAAACGAGACAAAGAAGGAAACTACATAATGATCAAAGGATCAATCCAAGAAGAAGATATAACAATTATAAATATTTATGCACCCAACATAGGAGCACCGCAATATGTAAGACAATTACTAACAAGTATGAAAGGGGAAATTAACAACAATGCAATAATAGTAGATTTTAATACCCCACTTACATCTATGAATAGATCAACTAAACAAAAAATTAACAAGGAAACACAAACTTTAAATGATACAATAGACCAGTTAGACCTAATAGATATCTACAGGACATTTCACCCCAAAACAATGAATTTCACCTTTTTCTCAAGCATACATGGAACCTTTTCCAGGATAGATCACATCCTGGGCCATAAATCTAGCCTTGGTAAATTCAAAACAATTGAAATCATTCCAAGCATCTTTTCTGACCACAATGCAGTAAGATTAGATCTCAATTACGGGAGAAAAACTATTAAAAATGCCAACATATGGAGGCTGAACAACACGCTGCTGAATAATGAACAAATCATAGAAGAAATCAAAAGAGAAATCAAAAATGTATAGAAATGAATGAAAATGAAAACACAATAACCCAAAATCTCTGGGACACTGTAAAAGCAGTGCTAAGGGGGAAGTTCATAGCAATACAGGCACACCTCAAGAAACAAGAAAAAAGTCAACTAAATAACCTAACTCTACATCTAAAGCAACTAGAAAAGGAAGAAATTAAGAACCCAGGGTCAGTAGAAGGAAAGAAATCTTAAAAATTAGGGCAGAGATAAATGCAAAAGAAACAAAAGAGACCATAGCAAAAATCAACAAAGCCAAAAGCTGGTTCTTTGAGAAGGTAAATAAAATTGACAAACCACTAGCCAGACTCATCAAGAAACAAAGGGAGAAGAACCAAATCAATAAAATTAGAAATGAAAATGGAGAGATCACAACCGACAACACAGAAATACAAAGGATCATTAGAGAATACTATCAGTAATTATATGGCAATAAATGAATAACCTGGAAGAAATGGACAAATTCCTAGAAAAGTACAACTTTCCAAAACTGAACCAGGAAGAAATAGAAAATCTGAACAGACCCATCACAAGCACAGAACTAGAGGCTGTAATCAGGAATCTTCCAGCAAACAAAAGCCCAGGTCCAGAAGGCTTCACAGCTGAATCCTACCAAAAATTTAGAGAAGAACTAACACCTATTCTACTCAAACTCTTCCAGAAAGTTGCTGAGGAAGGGAAACTTCCAAACTCATTCTATGAGGCCACCATCACCCTAATCCCAAAACCTGGTAAAGATCCCACAAAAAAAGAAAACTACAGGCCAATATCACTGATGAACATATATGCAAAAATCCTTAACAAAATTCTAGCAATCAGAATCCAACAACACATTAAGAAGATCATACATCATGACCAAGTGGGCTTTATCCCAGGAATGCAAGGATTCTTCAATATCTGCAAATCAATGAACGTAATACACCACATTAACAAACTGAAAAACAAAAATCATATGATTATCTCAATAGATGCAGAGAAAGCCTTCGACAAAATTCAACATCCATTTATGATAAAAACCCTCCAGAAAGTGGGAATATAGGGACATACCTCAACATAATAAAAGCTATATATGATAAACCCACAGCAAACATTATCCTCAATGGTGAAAAACTGAAAGCATTTCCCCTAAAGTCAGGAACAAGACAAGGGTGCCCACTCTTACCACTACTATTCAACATAGTTCTGGAAGTTTTGGCTACAGCAATCAGAGCAGAAAAAAGACATAAAAAGAATCCAAATTGGAAAAGAAGAAGTAAAACTTTCACTGTTCGCTGATGACATGATCCTCTACACAGAAAACCCTAAAGACTCTACCAGAAAACTACTAGAGCTAATCAATGATTACAGTAAAGTTGCAGGATATAAAATCAACACACAGAAATCCTTTGCATTCCTATACACTAATAATGAGAAAATAGAAAGAGAAATTAAGGAAACTATTCCATTCACTGTTGCAACGAAAAGAATGAAATACTTAGGAATATATCTACCTAAGGAAACTAAAGACTTGTACATAGAAAACTATAAAACACTGGTGAAACTAATCAAAGAGGACACGAATAGATGGAGAAATATACCGTGTTCGTGGATTGGAAGAAAAAATATTGTGAAAATGAGTACACTACCCAGAGTAATTTATATATTCAATGCAATCCCTATCAAGCTACCAACGATATTTTTCACAGAGCTAAAACAAATAATCTCACAATTTGTATGGAAATACAAAAAACCTCGAATAGCCAAAGCAATCTTGAGGAAGAGGAATGGAACTGGGGGAATTAACCTGCCGGACTTCAGGCTCTACTACAAAGCCACAGTCATCAAGACAGTATGGTACTGGCATAAAGACAGAAATATAGATCAATGGAACAAAATAGAAAGCCCAGAGATAAATCCACGCACCTACGGAACCCTTATCTTTAACAAAGGAGGCAAGAATATAAAATGGAGAAAAGACAGTCTCTTTAACAAGTGGTGCTGGGAAAACTGGTCAGCCAATTGTAAAAGAATGAAACTAGAACCCTTCCTAACACCATACACCAAAATAAACTCAAAATGGATTAGAGAGCTAAATGTAAGACCAGATTCTATAAAACTCCTAGAGAAGAACGTAGGCAAAACACTCTCCAACATAAATCACAGCAGGATCCTCCAAGACCCACCTCCTAGAATATTGGAAATAAAAGCAAAAATAAACAAATGGGACCTAATTAAAATCAAAAGCTTCTGCACAGCAAAGGAAACTATAAGCAAGGTGAAAAGACAGCCTTCAGAATGGGAGAAAATAATAGCAAATGAAGCAACTGATAAAGGATTAATCTCCAAAATATACAAGCAGCTCCTGCAGCTCAATTCCAGAAAAATAAATGACCCAATCAAAAAATGGGCCAAAGAACTAAACAGACGTTTCTCCAAAGAAGACATAAAGATGGCTAAGAAACACACGAACAAATGCTCAGCATCCCTCATAATCAGAGAAACGCAAATCAAAACCACAATGAGATACCATTTCACACCATGCAATAAATGCTGGAGAGGGTGTGGAGAAAAGGGAACCCTCTTACACTGTTGGTGGGAATGCAAACTGGTGCAGCCACTATGGAGAACAGTGTGGAGATTCCTCAAAAAACTGGAAATAGAACTGCCATTTGATCCAGCAGTCGCACTCCTGGGCATACACACCGAGGAAACCAGAATTGAAAGAGACACATGTACTCCAATGTTCATTGCAGCACTGTTTATAATAGCCAGGACATGGAGCAACCTAGATGTCCATCTGCAGACGAATGGATAAAAAGCTTTGGTACATATACACAATGGAGTATTACTCAGCCATTAAAAAAAATGCAATTGAATCAGTTCTAATGAGGTGGATGAAACTGGAGCCTATTATACAGAGTGAAGTAAGCCAGAAAGAAAAACACCAATACAGTATACTAATGCATATATATGGAATTTAGAAAGATGCAAATGATAACCCTGTATACGAGACAGCAAAAGAGACACAGATGTATAGAACAGTCTTTGGGATTCTGTGACAGAAGGTGAGGGTGGGATGATTTGGGAGAATGGCATTGAAACATGTATGTTGTCATATGTGAAACGAATCACCAGTTCAGGGTGGATGCATGTTACAGGATGTTTAGGGCTGGTGTGCAGGGATTACCCAGAAGGAGGGAGGTGGGAGGAGGGTTCAGAAAGCGGAACTCATGTGTACCCGGGGCGGATTCTGTCAATGTATGGCAAAACCGATTGTAAAATAATTCAGTTCAGTTCAGTTCAGTTCAGTCGCTCAGTCGTGTCCGACTCTCCGCGACCCCATGAATCACAGCACGCCAGGCCTCCCTGTCCATCACCAACTCCCAGAGCCTCCAATAAAAAAAAAAAAGGACAGAAATGGTATGGACCTAACAGAAGCAGAAGATATTAAGAAGAGATGGCAAGAATACACAGAAGAACTGTACAAAAAGATCTTCACGACCAAGATAATCATGATAACGTGATCACTGACCTAGAGCCAGACATCTTGGAACGTGAAGTCAAGTGGTCCTTTGAAAGCATCACTATGAACAAAGCTAGTGGAGGTGATGGAATTCCAGTTGAGCTATTTCAAATCTTGAAAGATGATGCTGTGAAAGTGCTGCCCTCAATATGCCAGCAAATTTGGAAAACTCAGCAGTGGCCACAGGACTGGAAAAGGTCAGTCTTCATTCCAATCCCAAAGAAAGGCAATGCCAAAGAATGCTCAAACTACTGCACAATTTCACTCATCTCACACGCTAGTAAAGTCATGCTCAAAATTCTCCAAGCCAGGCTTCAGCAGTATGTGAACCGTGAACTCCCAGATGTTCAAACAGGTTTTAGAAATGTTAGAGGCACCAGAGATCAAATTGCCAACATCTGCTGGATCATGGAGAAATCAAGAGTGTTCCAGAAAAATATCTATTTCTGCTTCATTGACTATGCCAAAGCCTTTGACTGTGTGGATCACAATAAACTGTGGAAAATTCTGAAAGAGATGGGACTACCAGAGCACATGACCTGCCTTTTGAGAAACCGGTTTGCAGGTCAGGAAGCAACAGTCAGAACTGTACATGGAACAACAGACTGATTCTAAATAGGAAAAGGAATACGTCAAGGCTGTATATTGTCACCTTGCTTATTTAGCTTATATGCAGAGTACATCATGAGAAACAATGGGCTGGAAGAAGCACAAGCTGAAATCAAGATTGCTGGGAGAAATATCAATAACCTCAGATATGCGGATGATACCACCCTTATGGCAGAAAGTGAAGAGGAACTCAAAAGCCTCTTGATGAAAGTGAAAGAGGAGAATGAAAAGGTTGGCTTGAAGCTCAATTTTCAGAAAACTAAGATCATGGCATCTGGTCCCATCACTTCATGGGAAATAGATGGAAAAACAGTGGAAACAGTGTCAGACTTTATTTTTTTGGGCTCCAAAATCACTGCAGATGCTGATTGCAGCCAGGAAATTAAAAGATGCTTACTCCTTGGAAGGAAAGTTATGACCAAACTAGATAGTATATTAAAAAGCAGAGACATTACTTTGCCAACAAAGGTCCGTCTAGTCAAGGCTATGGTTTTTCCCATGGTCATGTATGGATGTGATAGTTGGACTGTGAAGAAAGCTGAGCACTGAAGAACTGATGCTTTTGAACTGTGGTGCTGGAGAAAACTCTTGAGAGTCCCTTGGACTGTAAGGAGATCCAACCAGTCCATCCTAAAGGAGACCAGTCCTGGGTGTTCATTGGAAGGACTGATGCTGAGGCTGAAACTCCAATACTTTGGCCAGCTCATGTGAAGAGTTGACTCATTGGAAAAGACCCTGATGCTTGGAGGGATTGGGGGCAGAAGGAGAAGGGGACAACAGAGAATGAGATGGCTGGATGGCATCACCGACTCGGTGCACATGAGTTTGAGTGAACTCCGAGAGTTGGTGATGGACAGGGAGGCCTGGCATGCTGCGATTCACAGGGTCTCAAAAGAGTCAGACACGACTGAACGACTGAACTGAACTGAAAGTAGAGTAAAGATATTCAGAGTTTCAAAAATGTACCTCCTTGGTACCATTTCTCAGGAAACTACATAAAGAAGTTTCTCCAGAAAATGAGAGATTAAAATAGGAAGGAATATTCCAAGAGTTACAGTAAATAGCAAAAGAGGAGCAAAAAGGTTCCCCAGGATAATAGCAGAGGAAGTCAAATGAAACTTTATGCCAAAGATAGAAGAGGGAAGTGAGTCTGGAGAAAAGGAGAGCTAAAACTTCATTTTCCACTTTGAGAAATCAATATATAAAGTCTAAAGACTAAAAATTCAAGAAGCACAAGCTTGTTATTTAGAGACATGGTGGTAAAGATTAAAATAACAATCAGGTAAAAGAAATCAAAGTACGTAGCCTTTGGGGAGAGGGGAACAATGGAAAGGAGATAAGCTCGCTTTTGAAAAGAAATAAAATATATATATATATATATATATATTTTCTTGGCTGTGCTAAACAGCATGTGGGATTGTGGAATCTTAGTTCTCTGACCAGGGATCAAAACTGCAACCCCCTGCATTGTAAGTTGTAAGTGTGGAGTCTTAACCACTGAACTACCAGGGAAGTCCCAAGCTTGTTATTATTTAAAAAGCAAATTTTGTCAAACATTTGACTCTTTAAACTATGAACATATGTAAGTTTGGATATCTTTTAAAAGATAAAAATATCCTAGGAAGAGACAGAGGTCACTTTTACCTCTAGATATACTGATGTTCTGGACGTGAAGTCTTGAACTACTGCAGCTGTTCCCTTGAGGGAAGCAAGTCCACACACTGAGGGCTGCAAAGCAGAATTCTGGAAAGACCCAAGTCCTGGATGGCATCAATGAACCACTAAATCAACCGTGAAGAACACTGTACTTGAAATTCTTTCTTTGTGAGATGATACCTTTTTTTATGGTTGAACTTTAATTTTCACCCAAGCATTCTTATTAATAATATATAGTAAGATTAGTAGAACAAAAGAATGATTAGGCAACAATGGCTGTACAAGTCAAAATGCAGTAACTTTCTAAAACACAGGGGAAAAGTATACTTCAAGACTTTGCAGAAGTTCAAAATATATGTTCAAGGACTGAGAGGTAGTGTCAGATATACGATAAGTTAAAATTTATTTACCTGATAGATACCCTTTCTGTGTTCATTCATTTTTCCTGTATGTTTTCAGCCAACATCGGGGCACTGGTCTAAGCTTGGGATCTGTATGGATGAAAGATATGAGTTCTTTTTTTTTTTTTTTTCAAGTAGTTTCCAGCATGTGGAAAGACAACCAAGTCAAAAAAAAAAAAAGAAGTAATGAATGTGACCTCTAGCCTGGAGTGTCTGGAAATGGCCTCAGGTAACCTGGATGTCACTCCTAAGGAATCAGGAAGAGTGAGTTATGCTTAGGCTACTTTTGAAGATGAGGAGTGTCTAGTTGAAATAGCTCAGGAATAACTCAAATGAATTGTCCTTTTCAACATGACCTAAGAAAAGGAATAAAAAGTTTATAGGTTAAAAAAAAAAAAGAGTTTATGGGTTGGAGTTTAAGAATAAATAGGAAAATGTTATAGCACACAGTGTTATATTATTTTCTCTTCCAAAAAATTGTTACCAGGATGAAGACTTGAAAACTAGTAGAAAAAGAGAAGTCAAGAAACTTCAAAAATTCTAACTCTGAAAGGCTTGTAATTCCCTAGATAAATGTGTTTCAAGCTAATTAGAAGGGAAGAAAAATCAATTCATATTTGCAGTTATAGCTAAAACCCAGCTATTGTATTAGTCAAAGAAAATCAGGGATTGGTATATTATTAATTAAAGATTACTTTAAAATCTCCTCATGAATAATTTCAGAGAAGGCAATGGCAAGCCACTCCCGTACTTGTGCCTGGAAAATCCCATGGACGGAGGAGCCTGGTAGGCTGCAGTCCATGGGGTCGCTAAGAGTAGGACATGACTGAGCATCTTCACTTTCACTTTTCACTTTCACACATTGGAGAAGGAAATGGCAACCCACTCCAGTGTTCTTGCCTGGAGAATCCCAGGGACGGGGGAGCCTGGTGGGCTGCCATCTATGGGGTCGCACAGAGTCGGACACGACTGAAGCGACTTAGCAGCAGCAGCAGCAGCATGAATAATCTGGAAAAATCTAAGGATATAGTTTAAATATTTTTCAGTGCACAATCTTGTTTTTCTTTGATTTTGAAATTATTTAAACACAACTCAGAAGAAGGCTGATCGCCGAAGAATCGATGCTTTTGAACTGTGGTGTTGGAGAAGACTCTTGAGAGTCCCTTATACTGCAAGGAGATCCAACCAGTCCATTTTAGAGGAGATCAATCCTGGATGTTCATTGGAGGGACTGATGCTGAGGCTGAAGCTGCAATACTTTGGCCACCTCATGCGACGAGTTGACTCACTGGAAAAGACTCTGATGCTGGGAAGGGTTGGGGGCGGGAGGAGAAGGGGACGACGGAGAATGAGATGGCTGGATGGCATCACCGACTCTGTGGACATGAGTTTGAGTGAGCTCCGGGAGTTGGTGATGGACAGGGAGGCCTGGCGTGCTGTGATTCATGGGGTCGCGGAGAGTCGGACACGACTGAGCGACTGATCTGATCTGATCTGACAATAGTTGCAGAGAAGAATATGCAGGCTAAGGGCAGAAGACCGTTTATCAACACTGATAATTAATGCTTTGCCGTCTCATTTGCTTGAACCACATTAAGTGTTTCACATATCATAATATTCCATTATTACTTTATGTACCCATTAGTTGCCTGGGTCTCTAATCAGTTGAATGTCAGCCAGGTTTTCACTTTGCCATCAAAATGAGTTTGCCTGTTTAGTTCTTAATTTTGTTACCTTGCAAACAAAGTCAACAAATTGGTATAACACATTTTTCTCCAAAATTTCTGTAAAAAATATGTGCTTTGTTTAGAATGGCTAGAAAAGCAAATATTCTTCTGGCTGATATGATGCTTTCAACTGTTTAATAGTGAAATCTGTCTTCTCAGAAGGAATACAGGATAAATCTGAAGAAATTTAATGGAAATAATTGATTCAATGTTTCATTACCTATATCACATCACGCATACAAAAGGTATCTGTTAAGTTACATTCTGTATGTAACATTGGCATAAGCAATAATAATCAACTAACTATCTTACATATAGATTGTCCCAGATTTGGTGCAACATTTCAGCAATGTCATCAAAGACCTCTAACTCTGGCATCCTCAATGTGTTAATTTTTAGGCCTTTAGACTTTTAAGATCTTGTCAACTGATAGTCACAAGATGGCTGCAGGTCCACGCATCATATTCTCATACCAACATTCCAAAAAGAAGGGAAATGATGAATGAATCAGAAAGCAAAAAGCTTGCCAGCAATTGGAAACTGACTTTTCTTTATGGCATATCACAAGGAATAATTGGCAAAAATCACTGGCATTTCCATAGTTGATATAGACAAACTGTGGTTCATCTTCTAGAGCTGTGTATTAGTTTCCTATTGCTGATGTAGCAAAGTACCACAAACTTAGAGCTTAAAACAACACAAATCTATTTTCTTACACTTCTGGAAGTCAGAAGTCCACAAGGGGTCTCTTAGGGCTATAATCAAGGTGCTGCGAAAGCTCAGTTCCTTCTGGACACTTAGAATTTCCTTGTATTTTCCAGGTTCTAAAAACTTTCTGCATTTCTTAGTTTAGTCCCTTCTTCACATCACTCCAACCTCTGCTTCTGCCATCATACTTCCTTCTCTGACTCTCCTGCCTCTCTTTTTCCCTTATAATAAACTTTATGATTACATTGGACCCACCCAGATACGATACTCTGCAATATTCTCTCCATGTCAAGATCCTTAACTTAACCCCATCAGCAAAGTCCCTTTTGTAACAAAGGGTAACATATTCACAGGTCCTGAGGATTGGATAGTGAATGACTTGGGGGTGGGGAACATGATTCTGCCTTCCACACCAGAAGGGAGGAATGGTTATGGGGTCAGCAACTATCAGTGTTTGCCACCTTCCGTCTATATACCCCCACTGCTCATCAGGTTCATTCCCTCCCCTCTACAGTGTCAGAAAGGAAAGGAAAATAAGCGCTTTGCTTGTATTTAATTATAAATAAATATTGTCTCTAAAAGCTATTGGTGATTATAATTTGCAGCAGAACAAGTCAAAAGTCAGACTTTCAAACATGCCTATTATTTTCTATATGCTAACATAAGAGTGTTATAATGCATAGAAATTAAAAGTAGAACAGAAGGAAGGGGTAAGAGTTCTTTAGATAGTTCTAATTTCATTGTTTTGCATACAGACTGGTACAATCCGTTCCAAATGATTGTATATTTTTCCAGCCTCCTTTTATTTTTTTGCTTTCTTTGAAGAGTACTAGTAACTTGACAGCTCAAACCAGTAGCTTAAAGGTCAAATATTGACTTTGTAGCAAGTCTTCTATCTTAAGAAATAAAATAATAAAATCTCTTTCATAGCCAAAATAATTAGCACAGGTCAAACTTATTCTCTCTGATATATGATGAATCCTTGAAAAGGAGATTCTGAATGTTGCTGCTAGCATGAAATCACTCTAGAAGACAGAAAAATAACTTCCCACAGGGTTTGTTTATAATCATCATGAGGTATTTCCTAACCAAGATGTTCTTAGATAAATGATGCTTTAGAAATGGGCATGCAAACAAGGTAGTAGTTTGCCAACTCACAGTGTAGCCATGACCATAGAGATGCAGAATGCGAAGTGTATGGGGAAATAAATAAGGAAAATGTACTGACACAGCCCAATTTTTCAAAAGCATGTGGAAAAGCTTTATTCATGGCCGGAGGCTTTTTCAACACCCTCCCTGATATGCAGTGTTAGAGTTGTAAATCCCCTGGGGAAAATTCTTAGAGTCCAGCAAAACTGAACAGGACATACTGATCTGGGTCTCATTTCTAAACTCACTCACTCAGGTGGTCACATTTCTACATTCACTCAGGTGTTAATAAGCCCATCTCAAGGCCTTCCTCTCTTTGTCTCTCTTTCCCCCAAGGCGTACTGCAAAAGCATTATTTTTGCCTTGTCATCATTTCACTCCCTCCATTTCACCTCAACCCACAGATCTTCTTTTCTCAAAGACTAACAGCCATCAGTTCTCCCACCTTTTTCAAGCAATTTATTTTGATCTCCATACTACTGGCTTAGAAGTCCCCTGGGCCACGGGATCTGAAGTGTTCCTAGAAGCTTTGAAGTAAAGCTACTCTTTAAAGAGTCCTCATTTATTTCACCTGTCAGTCCTGGGTCTTCTTATAGTCCTGTCTCCCACCTCCATCTGACCCCTCCTCTTCACATGCAGTCAGTCCTCTCCTTAGCAAACTTAGCAACATAACACTCAGAAGAGTGACTCATCATCACTGCCTGAAGTCACTTTCTTAAGAAAGCAAGAGTTAAGCAACATGTAATATTATATATGGGTTTCAATGGTGGCTCAGCAGTAAAGAATCTCCCCGCAATGCAGGGGACGCAGGAGATATGGGTTTGATCCCTGGGTCAGGAGGATCCCCTGCAGGATGACACAGCTACCCACCCCAGTGTTCTTGCCCAGAGAATCCCATGAACAGAGGAGACTACAGTCCATAGGGTTGCAAAGAGTCAGACATGACTAAAGTGACTTATCACAGCACATACACAGTATAATATATATTTGCAGTGAAACTGTCTATTGACAATAAGACCATGAAAAACTCATCCCTACGTACAACATTCTAAATTGTTTACATAGAATCTCCAAATGGCTTCAGAGGGTCTTTGTGTCGAAGTACACATTCTATTCCTCAAAACTCTTAACTTTGGTTTGAATGTTTAAATAAAATTGATTTTAAAACAATTCTTAGTCCTTTGAAGATAAAATCACAGCATGCTGAATCTGAGAAGTCGATTTTGAATATCTTCTTTAAATAAAAAGTGGATATATTGCCCCAAGGATCTTCCCAGGTGACTTAGTGGTAAAGAATCCACCTGCCAATGCAATCCCTGAGTCAGGAAGATCCCCTGGAGGAGAAAATGGCAACCCACTCCAGTATTCTTGCCTGGGAAATTCCTGACAGAGAAACCTGGTGGGCTAAAGACCATGGGCTATAGACCAAGAGTTGGACACGACTTAGCAACTAAGCAACAATAATAACATATTGCACTGAAAATAATACTGGAAAGTCCAGTATTAAGAACTGATTCAGGTGTTGAATGAATTCAAGATAAATTTACACTTGATCATTTGAATGTACAACAAGTGATCCTGATATCATCTAACTTGTCATTGGATATATGTTTAGCTTGCTATAGATTGTTTTATAGGAAGTCATTTATTGTGTTCTTTGATCTTTTTCCATAATCCTCGAAGTAGTTTGTCTAACATAGGGGTAATGCCTTAACTATCCACAGGCAGTGCTGTTTCATTAAAGGAATTTGGAATCAGAATTTAGCCAGATTTTATCTTTCCTGTTCTTATAACCAATTAGTCCTTCCAATATCCAAATGCTTAAATAACTTACCAACTTTTTCTTAGATTTTAGCAACTTAGAAATTTGTTATAAAATAAAAAGTGAAATGTTGATTTTACAGTGTTAACTTACATAGAAATGCTATCAAAAACAGCTTAAAATGTAACTCTTTGCAGATGATGATACTATATACAGGAAACCCTAAAGACTCTACCAAGAAACTGTTAGAACTAATAAAATAATTTAATAAAGTTGCATGATACAAAATCTGTTGCATGTCTATACACTAAAAATGAATTACCAAAAAATAGGAATTAAGAAAATAATCCTATTTCCAATTACATGAAGAATAAAATATTTAGGAATTAATGTAACAAAGGAAATGAAAGATCCATGCATTTAGAACTATAATACGTTGATGAAATAAACTGAAGACACAAAGAAATGGAAAGATATTTGGTGTTCATGGATTGAAAGAATTAACATTGTTAAAACAGCCATGCTATCTAAAGCAATCTACAGATTCAATGCAATCTGTATCAAAAATCCAAAGCCTTTTTTTACAAAAATAGGAAGAAAAAAAACCCTAAAATTTATATGAAACCAAATAGTCAAAGCAATCTTGAGAAAGATGAACAAAACAAGAAGCATCACTCTCCCTGATTTCAAACTATATTACAAAGCTATAGTAATCAAAATAGTACAGTATTAGCATTAAAACACACAAGCCAAAAGAACAGAATATAGAGCCCAGAAATAAATCCCCACATATATGGTCAATTACTTTGTGACAAAGAGCCAAGAATATGCAATGGCATATCTACAACAAATGATAGAGAGAAAACTGGATAGCTAATACAAAAGAGTGAAACTGGACCCCTATATTATACAATCCACAAAAATCTACTCTAAATTGATTAAAAATTGAACATAAAACCTGAAACCATAAAACTCCTAGAAGAAAGCATAGATATAAATTCCTTGACATTGGTTTTGGTGATATTTTCTTGGATTTGACCCCAAAAGCAAAAATAACAAATGTGACCACATCAAACTAAAAAGCATCTACACAGCAAAGGAGAGCATCAGCAAAATGAAAAATCAACTATTATGGAAAAAAAAACACAAAAATAGCAAATATTACTGAGAATATAAAGAAAAGGGAACCCTTGCATAATCTTGGTAGCAATGTAAATTGGCACAGCCACTGTGAAAAGCAATATGGAGATTTTTCCAAAAATTAAAAGTGGAACTTCCGCATGATTCAGCAATTCCATTTATGGGATATATCTGAAGGAAATGATTGAATACTACAGGGGGAAAGGAAGGATGGAAGGATATGGGAAAGGGATACTTATGGAGTCTGGGACTGACATGAACACACTGTTGTATTTAAAACTGGTAACCAACAAGATCTACTGTATAGCACAGGTAACTCTTCTCAATGTTATATGGCAGCCTGGATGGGAGGGGAGTTTAGAGGAGAAAGGATACATATATATGTATGGCTGAGTCCCTTTGCTATCTACTTGAAACTACAACAGCATTGTTAATTGGCTATACTCCAAGAAAAAGTTAAAAAAAAAAACAGTCAAAAAATGCTTGGCTGAAAACTTTTGGAGAGTTTGGGGTTTTGGGGGGTGGATATGAACCACTGTCTCCTTGAATGCCTCCACAATAAGCCTTTCTCTGTTTCAAAAAAATAATACTAGAGAGACATTAAAAGAAAATATGAAGAGTTTTTTAAACTATTCTTGAGATTGAGAAAGATTTCCAAGTATGCCACAAAATACAGAAACTGTCAAAAGAAAGAAAAAGATGATAAACATGACTACATGTCATAAAAAGTGTTCTACCTAGGATAGAAGCATAAAGTCAAAGGTCAAATAACTGAGAAAAATATTTGCAACATATATATTACAGACAAAAGCTGCCTTCATTAGCATGCGCGTGTGTGCTCAGACACTCAGTTGTGTCTGACTCTTTTGCGACCCCATGGACTATAGTCCGTCAGGCTCCTCTGTTCATGGAATTTTCCCAGCAAGAATACTGGAGTGGGATACCATTTCCTCCTCCAGGGGATCTTCCCAACTCAGGGATCAAACCTGCATATCTTAGATCTCCTTCATTAACAGGCAGATTCTTTACCACTAGTGCCACCTGCATTAGCTTATGTCTCTACAAATCAATAAGGGAAAAACCAACAGCTTTAAAGAAAAATGGGGGAGAGAAAAAAAAGAAAAATGGGGGAAGACATCATTCACAATAAAATAAACAAATGGCTTTTAAAGACCTGGATTGACGTTCAGCATTATACATTATAGACATTTAAATTTAAAAGTACAGTGAGACACCATTTTTCACCTATCATATAGGTAATGATCCAAAAGTGTGGTAACACTGTGTTATTATCCTGTCTCAGAGGAAACAAACATGCCAAACTGTGGTTGGTCAGTTGCAAACAGTACAACCTCTGGAGCAAACATTTTGGCAATATATATCAGAATCTCAGACTCACATACCCTGAGATCCCGCCCCAGAGAAACAAAACCAATAGAAGATATATAGATACAGATATAGATATAAAAGGAGACATTATAAGAATTGGCTCACACAATCTGTAATCTGCGAGCCAGAGAACCAAGAAAGTCAATGGCATAATTCAGTCCAAGTCCAAAGGCCTGCGGACCACGGAGCTGCTGATGTAAGTCCTGGAGAACAAGGCCCAAGAACCAGGAGCTCCAAAGTCCAAGTGTGGGAGGTGACGGACATCCTAGCTCAAAAAGAAGAGGAGTCCACCCCCTTTCTTCACCTTCTAGTTCCATTTGGGCCCCCGGGAATGGATGGCACCCACATTGGTGAGGGTTGATCTCTTTACTCTTCACTGAATCTGATGCTAATCTCTTCCAGAAACACCCTCACAGATACATCCAGAAGTAATGCTTTACCAGCTATCTGGTCAACCCTTAGATCCGTCAAGTTAATATTTAACATTAACCATCACATCTGCCTTTCCAAGGTCATGAGAATGCCATCATATACACAGGCACCAAATTAGCAGTGAAGAAGAGGGAAAGGAAATAATTCTGGAAGTCTGATACTTTATCTAAAAGAGATTGGGTTTTTGGCTTGCAAGATCTTAGTTCCCCAACCAGGGATTGAACTCAGGCCCCAGAAGTGAAAGCATCAAATCCTAATCACTGGACTACCAGGGAATTTCCTAAAAGAGATTGTTTTAAAAGAAAAAAGAAAATTTTAACCAGAAAAAAACCTGTCATTCTTAATTGGGAAGTTTAAGTTATAGTTTCCATACTAGTGTGATAGAGGCTTAAAAGCAATAAAAAAAAAAAACCCTTGTGATTTGGGATCTATTAAAGTTTAACCTCAAAGCCTAGATAATACATGGAAAAGATCTAAACTGAAAAGATGGCAGTGAGAATGGACAGAAAATATTCAGGAATCCAGCTGAATGCAGATAGTATAGGAAAAAAGAAATCTAGGTTTCAAGGTTTCATGTTTGGATGCCTTACTTGACCATGGTACTGTCCTTGATATGTTTCCTGGCCTCTTCTGAGCTCATTATTGAGGGGTGGAGCTGTTAACTATGAATCTTCTAACTACGTGACAGGGAAAATGTAGGAAAGACAAATAGCATCTCTTTCCCCATCAAACTTACCATCCCTTTCAGGGCTGAATGCTGGTCTCACGGAGATGTTACTTTCTCTAGAAAATGCTGGCTTAAGCTTGACTCTATAGTTCATCTGTGAAAAATCTGGGGTAAGATTTCAAAAATGACAAGAAACTGGAAAACTTAATCTATAAGAGCTGAATCCCTCTCTAAAGCTTGCAGAACCCAGTGTATTCTGAGTCTTGTAGTGGGCACCAAATTAGTGATCCTTCTCACTCCCTAAAAAAATACAGGAATTCCCTGGTGGTCTAGTGGTTAGGACTCTGAGCTTCCACAGCTGGGGGCCAGGCTCAATCCCTGGCCAGCAAACTAAGATCCTGCAAGCCACATCAGTTCAGTTCAGTCGCTCAGTCGTGTCCGACTCTTAGCGACCCCATGAACCACAGCACACCAGGCCTCCCTGTCCATCACCAACTCCCGAAGTTCACTCAAACCCATGTCCATCGAGTCGGTGATGCCATCCAGCCACCTCATTCTCTGTCGTCCCCGTCTCCTCCTACCCCCAATCGCTCCCAGCATCAGAGCCTTTTCCAGTGAGTCAACTCGTCGCATGAGGTGGCCAAAGTATTGCAGTTTCAGCTTTAGCATCAGTCCTTCCAAAGAACACCCAGGATTGATCTCCTCTAGAATGGACTGGTTGGATCTCCTTGGAGTCCAAGGGACTCTCAAGAGTCTTCTCCAGCACCACAGTTCAAAAGCATCAATTCTTCAGCGATCAGCTTTCTTCACAGTCCAACTCTCACATCCATACATGACCACTGGAAAAACCATAGCCTTGACTAGACGGACCTTGATTGGCAAAGTAATGTCTCTGCTTTTTAATGTGCTATCTAGGCTGGTCATAACTTTCCTTCCAAGGAGTAAGCATCTTTTAATTTCATGGCTGCAATCAGCATCCACAGTAATTTTGGAGCCCCAAAAAATAAAGTCTGACACGGTTTCCACTGTTTCCCCATCTATTTCCCAAGAAGTGATGGGACCAGATGCCATGATCTTTGTTTTCTGAATGTTGAGCTTCAAGCCAACCTTTTCACTCTCCTCTTTCACTTTTATCAAGAGGCCTTTGAGTTCCTCTTCACTTTCTGCCATAAGGGTGGTGTCATCTGCATATCTGAGGTTATTGATATTTCTCCCGGCAATCTTGATTCCAGCCTGTGCTTCTTCCAGCCCAGCGTTCCTCATGATGTACTCTGCAAGCCACATACTGTAGACAAAAAAATAAATATTTTTAAATAAAACAATTTTTAAAGTTCATGCCTAGATATCTACTTTTTTTTATATATTGAAAAATCCCCTTCTTTTCTGCTACAGGTTTGCAGTCCATGTGCTGACTTGCACTGAGAACACACTACTTGCCTTTATAACAATAACGAAATGATCTTACCCACAAGGATGTCTCTCACTTCATGGTCTCAACCAACAAATTATATCACAATATATCACAAGCCCCCTTACATCTGTACAAGACATAAATGCACATAATACTGATGAACAGGAATAGTTTCCTTGTAGTTTGCTGATTCAAAGCAAAGAAGAGGGAAGATAACTTTGACATGTTAAGAAGAATCACACAGTACAAAGACCTGAGATAATAATTTAGGTGAAAAACAAAACAGGTCCTTGAAGGAAAAAATGGATAGAATTTGGAAATGGAACCTCACATTTACTAACAGTGTCAAGCTGAATGTATTAATCAGGTTTCTTGTTTAAGATCAAGTAAACTGGAGTCTTTACATACTAAGCAAGAAAAATAGGAGTAGGTATGTGAGGTGGCGCACCTCTGAATTTTGCTTCCACATCTTCCCAAGTGTCCAGTTTTGGTCTGAGAACAGAGGTGAACTTCACAGTGAAGTTATATGACACTGACCTGTGCCCTCTTCATTTTCTCTGCCTCTACCCAAGCATCACAGTTTTATGCCTCCACAGATTTTGAATACCTGAAATTACAATGACTTCATTCAAGCTGATTCCAAGAACAGAAACAAATTCTACCAAGTTTGCACTAGACAACAGTCATCTTAATTGTGGAATATGATTTGACATAATTTTTCCTGTATAGCAGTCTGATTTAACCAAGAGATAATTTAGGTTAAGTTGCCCCCTAGAGGCAGCTGGGAAAAAAAAACAAAACTAAAACTGTCAAGAAATAATAAGAAAAAGTCCAAATAAAAACATTAGCAAACAGAAAATGCAAACATGGATAACAGAATTCTTTCATTTTACATATTTTTCAGAACAAAGAATGGAGGTAGGATCTCTAATCATCTGTTGTATATAAATATTTACTCCAATTGCTGAGATACAATTTTTTAAAAATTCTGTTCTCCCAAAAAATGACCTTCTGGCAAATTTGTGTCTCTCAGTAATTAAACTACAAATGAGATGGGTGGAAGATAAATGAATACAACAGACAATCAGGATAGATGACTTTTCCAGAAATAAATATCAATTTCTGCATCCACATGTGATTTAACAAAACGGTGTGACTTTTTTATATTGCTAAAATTTTTAAAGTTTTTTTTATGTCATTAAGAAACCATTTGGGTATCATTTCACTATACCCAGTGATCCAATTTAAAAATGGCTTTTAGGGATTTCCCTGGTGGTCCAGTGTCTAAGACTCTGCACTCTCAATGCAGGGAGCCTTAGTTTGATCCCTGGTCAGGGAAATATTAATAAATCCCACGTGCCACAACTAAGAGTTCGCCTAAGGCAACTAAAGATCCTGCATGCTGCAACAAAGATCAAAGACCCCATGTGCCACAGCTAAGACCTGGCATAGCCACATAAATAAATAATTTTTAAATGCTTTCAATCAAGGCCAACAGGGAGGTGTTGATGCTTTGCTTTATTTGGCATGCATAATGTAGATGGAATTTTCCATCTCCAAGTAAGAATCTAGTGCAATCCTCATTCCCTGATAAGAGTTCTAAAGGAAAGAAAAAGAAAAGTTTAATGATCAATGAAGGCAGTCGGCCTGCAATACTGTTGACTACAATTTAGACCAGGAAGCAGCCTGCAGAGGAAAGTGGGTCTGGTTCCATCACAATTATTGATATTTTCAATCAACAGTATTTTCATTTGTGGAAAAAAATTAATGCCAAGTATAAAAGAGGAGTTCAAAAGCTCAAGCTGAAATTAAGAAATGATTTAGAGAAAGCAGCATAAAGCTGATTTGAAGATGATGCATATTTAAAATCTAGAAAAAATAAGCCTGAGAGTTCATGAGCTGGCAGAAGGGACAGAACTGGTAATTGACCATTTCTTGGGTAATGATTAATGTATATGAAATGTAATTTACTAACTGGTAAATATTCACTCCTTTCATAGTATAATGGTTTCCATATTTTAAAAGAGATCTCTAAAATTAAATCATCTAATGAATATTTCTTTAAAAACAAAAAGTCACTGCACATAAAAATTCATATTCTATTGTATTTCTACACAAGTATGTCACACATCTCAATAAATTTTTAAGATCAATTGCTTACCTGCACAATTTGTATCTGTCAGTTGGGGTTACATATATACCAGATATCACTTAGCGTGTTAAATGATCAACAACTTGCGTGCAAAGCAGCAATAAATATTTTAAAATGAAAAATACATTCCTGCAATTGTTAAAATTAGATAACTTCAAATTACAAAGAACAAAAATTAATACAATTTGTTCTATGCTTTTAAAATTTCTAGATGTAGCTCAAATTGAGATTTCATAGGGAATTCCCTGGCTGAACAGTGGTTAAGATTCCACATTTCACTGGCATGGCCAAAAATGGCACGGCCAAAAAAATTTAAATTAACAAATTTATAAAAAGTAAGATTTGATGGTTGACAAAACTTCTAGGCCTCACATTTTATCTAAGATTTTGTTAGTAGCCAAATTATGAATTGTTTAAGTGATACCTGGAAAGCCCATTTCATCTAAAGTTTTCTTTTAAATTTCTGACATAATCCTTGCAACCTCCCTATTCAGACGCTGCTACTCTGAATTCACAGGGTTTTAGGTAGTTTTCACTCATGCTAGATGTCAATTGCAGTTTATCCAGGTGCCCTGCGCTATATCTTCTCATATCTGACCCAGGCTGATGGTGGAGTTTGCACTTCAAACATTGCCAGTTGTTATGATGGATAAGAAAAAGCTATGGAGGGTCTCACATTGGCTATTAAATGTCTTGAGCGTAAAGTGATACATATCATTTCTGATTACAACTAATTCATCTCATGGCTTGGTTGCGTGAGGGCCCTCTTCTGGGTCACAGACTTCTCTTTGTATCCTTACAGAATGGAAAGACCTAGGGATCTTTCTGGAGACTCTTTTATAAGGGCACTAATCCCATTCATGGAGGTTCGTGACATTGTACAGGAGACAGGGATCAAGACCATCCCCAGGGAAAAGAAATGCAAAAAAGCAAAATGGCTGTCTGGGGAGGCCTTACAAATAGCTGTGAAAAGAAGAGAAGGAAAAAGCAAAGGAGAAAAGGAAAGATATAAGCATCTGAATGCAGAGTTCCAAAGGATAGCAAGGAGAGATAAGAAAGCTTTCCTCAGTGATCAATGAAAAGAAATAGAGGAAAACAACAGAATAGGAAAGACTACAGATCTCTTCAAGAAAATTAGAGATACCAAGGGAACATTTCTTGCAAAGATGGGCTCGATAAAGGACAGAAATGGTATGGACCTAACAGAGGCAGAAGATATTAAGAAGAGGTGGCAAGAATACACAGAAGAACTGTACAAAAAAGATCTTCATGATCAAGATAATCATGATGGTGTGATCACTCACCTAGAGCCAGACATCCTGGAATGTGAAGTCAAGTGGGCCTTAGAAAGCATCACTACAGACAAAGTTAGTGGAAGTGATGGAATTCCAGTTGAACTATTTCAAATCCTGAAAGATGATGCTGTGAAAGTGCTGCACTCAATATGCCAGCAAACTCAGCAGTGGCCACAGGACTGGAAAAGGTCAGTTTTCATTCCAATCCCAAAGAAAGGCAATGCCAAAGAATTCTCAAACTACCACACAATTTCACTCATCTTACACGCTAGTAAAGTCATGCTCAAAATTCTCCAAGCCAGGCTTCAGCAATATGTGAACCGTGAACTTCCAGATGTTCAAGCTGGTTTTAGAAAAGGTAGAGGAACCAGAGATCAAATTGCCAACATCTGCTGGATTATGGAAAAAGCAAGAGAGTTCCAGAAAAACATCTATTTCTGCTTCATTGACTATGCCAAAGCCTTTGAGTGTGTGGATCACAATAAACTGTGGAAAATTCTGAAAGAGATGGGAAGACCAAACCACCTGACCTGCCTCTTGAGAAACCTATATGCAGGTCAGGAAGCAACAGTTAGAACTGGACAGGGAACAACAGACTGGTTCCAAATAGGAAAAGGAGTACGTCAAGGCTGTATATCGTCACCTTGCTTATTTAACTTATATGCAGAGTACATCATGAGAAACATTGGGCTGGAAGAAGCACTAGCTGAAATCAAGATTGCCGGGAGAAATAGTAATAACCTCAGATATGCAGATGATACCACCCTTATGGCAGAAAGTGAAGAGGAACTCAAAAGCCTCTTGATGAAAATGAAAGAGGAGAATGAAAAAGTTGGCTTGAAGCTCAACATTCAGAAAACTAAGATCATGGCATCTGGTCCCATCACTTCATGGGAAATAGATGGGGAAACAGAGGAAACAGTACCAGACTTCATTTTTGGGGGCTCCAAAATCACTGCAGATGGTGATTGCAGCCTTGAAATTAAAAGACGCTTACTCCTTGGAAGGAAAATTATGACCAACCTAGAGAGCATATTAAAAAACAGAGACATTACTTTGCCAACAAAGGCCCATCTAGTCAAGGCTATGGTTTTTCCAGTGGTCATGTATGGATGTGAGAGTTGGACTGTGAAGAAAGTTGATCGCCAAAGAATTGATGCTTTTGAACTGTGGTGTTGGAGAAGACTCTTGAGAGTCCCTTGGACTGCAAGGAGATCCAAATAGTCCATTCTAAAGGAGATCAATCCTGGGTGTTCATTGGAAGGACTGATGCTAAAGCTGAGACTCCAATACTTTGGCCACTTCATGTGAAGAGTTGACTCGCTGGAAAAGACTCTGATGCTGGGAGGGATTGGGGGCAGGAGGAGAAGGGAATGACAGAGAATGAGATGGCTGGATGGCATCACTGACTCGATGAACATGAGTTTGAGCGAATTCTGGGAGTTGATGATGGACAGGGAGGCCTGGCGTGCTGTGATTCATGGGATCACAAAGAGTCAGACATGACTGAGCGACTGAACTGAACTGAACTGAATCCCATTCATGAAGGCTCTGTCCTCATGACCCATTTCCTCCAAAAGTCCCCACCTCCTAACCCCATCACTTTGGACTTTAGGATTTTAAGAGGATACAAACATTCAGACCATAGTAATCATCTCACAGTGTTTGTGGAATCTGGGAATGGCTTAGCTGGGTGGTTCTCGTTCAGAACCTTTCATGAGGTTTGATGTTGTTGCTGTTGTTCAGTAAGACAGTTGTGTCCAACTCTTTGTGACCCCATGGACTGCAGCACACCAAGCCTCTCTGTCCCTCACCAACTCCTGAGGTTTGCCCAAGTTCATGTCCTTTGCATTGGTGGTACCATCCAGCCCTCTTCTCTGATGCCCTCTTCTCCTTCTGAGAAGAAGGTTTGTTACTTTTGGTAAACTCGTTTGAGGAAAAACAAACGCACAGTCTAGAAGGAGACAATGGTCAATGGTTGCTGTCTAGTTCCTTAACAGCTGGGCCATACACAGGACCAGCCTTCCATGCCCAAGTTCCCCTTATGTGACCTCCCTGCTCTTGAAGAAGAATAGTTTCAGTTCAGTTCAGTTGCTCAGTCATGTCTGACTCTTTGAGACCCCATGAATCGCAGTACGCCAGAACTCCCTGTCCATCACCAGCTCCCGGAGTTTACCCAAACTCATGTCCATTGAGTCAGTGATGCCAGCCAACCATCTCATCCTCTGTCATCCCCTTCTTCTCCTGCCCTCAATCTTTCCCAGCAGCAGGGTCTTTTCAAATGAGTCAGCTCTTCACATCAGGTGGCCAAAGTGTTGGACTTTCAGCTTCAACATCAGTCCTTCCAATGAACACCCAGGTTGCTTATTAGACTAATGAGGGTATGAGAGTCCTGGGGAAGGTGAAGCACTTGGATGGGACTGCTCCCTGAGGACAAAGTGGTGGGAATGAGGACTGGATTAAACTATTCTTCAGCATTACAAACTATTCTCCAGCCAGTAATGCTAAAGAATAGTTTAATCCAGTCCTCACTCCCGTCACTTTGTCCTCAGGGAGCAGTCCCATCCAAGTGCTTCACCTTCCCCAGGACCCTCATGCCCTCATTCTAATAAGCAAATGTTTGTCCACAAAAGAAAGAATTCTAAAACAAAGCCTTCAGATGAATGTGTAAGGAAATTGTGATATATATACACAATGGAATATTATTCAGCTATAAAAAGGAATGCATTTGAATTAGTTCTAATGAGTGGATGACCCTAAAGCCTATTATACAAAGTGAAGTAAGTCAGAAGGAGAAAGACAAATATCATATATTAATGCATATATATGGAATCTAAAAAGATGGCACTGATGATCCTACATGGAGGGCAGCAAAGGAGATGCTGACATAAAGAACAGACTTTTGGGCACAGTGGAAGAGTGTGGGGTGATTTGAAAGAATAGCATTGAAACATATAATATGTAAAATAGATAGCCAGTGGGGATTCGCTGTATGACACAGGGAACACAAAACCAGTGCTCTGTGACAATTTAGAGAGGTAGAATGGGAAGGGTGTTGGGAGAGGGGTTCAAGAGGGAGGGAACATATGTATACCTATGGCTGCTTCATGTTGATACATGGCAGAAACCATCCCAATAAAGTAATCATCCTCTAATTAAAAATTTTAAAAAAGAAAAAGAATTCTAAGAAAGGGAAGATACCAGTTGAAATAAATAACATTTTTTTTCACTCCTGAAATTACTACCATAAAGCAAGATAAAATCTTAAGAGCCATGTGGAGGATTTAAGTGCACAAATGGTTAATTATCACAAACTTATAGCAAGACGCCTATTGATTTACTATTTAGGTTAAAAATATTATTTAAATAGATTAAACAATATAGTTTTACACTGCTTGTGAAAAATGCTAGGGGTCTCAATGAATGTCTGAATAAAACAGAGAGGGAAAATTCTCATCCAGGATTTTCAGGCAAAAAGGATCCTATCTTTAAAGCCAGCGCAAATTTGCATAGTATTAGGATGTTAGAGTTGGACTGTGAAGAAAGTTGATCGTGGAAGAATTGATGCTTTTGAACTGTGGTGTTGGAGAAGACTCTTGAGAGTCCCTTGTACTGCAAGGAGATCCAACCAGTCCATACTAAAGGAAATCAATCCTGGGTGTTCATTGGAAGGACTGATGCTGAAGCTGAAACTCCAATACTCTGGCTGCCTCATGCGATGAGTTGATTCACTGGAAAAGACTCTGATGCTGGGAAGGATTGGGGGCGGGAGAAGAAGGGGACGACAAAGAATGAGATGGCTGGATGGCATCACCGACTCGATGGGCATGAGTTTGAGTGAACTCCGGGAGTTGGTGATGGACAGGGAGGCCTGGCGTGCTGTGATTCATGGGGTCTCAAAGAGTCGGACACGACTGAGCGACTGAACTGAACTGAGGGCAGGAACAAAGAGAAGGACACCTTGGTGAAATAGTAAGCTAAATCAACTGAAGAGGGTAAATTACACATGGAAAGTTATTTCTGTTAACAAAAGTAGAGATTTTTGAAGGGAAAAAAAGTGCTCTTGAGAAAGGACTTTGTCAAAGAAAAAACAGCTATGCCAGAGAGTCATTCACAAGTGTCACTCTTTTGTCTGTATCAATGTTACAGATGATTTAGGATAAAAAAAATTTTCTGCAGTTATATGAAAATTGAGCCCTAATATGGAGGAAAAAAATTATTTTTGAAGATTGGTTCAGTCACCATTTTGTGCCAGTTGTTGAGGATTAGCTAAAACAAGCATTAATCCTCAGTGGTGTTCTGGCCATCAAACATCCTTGAAGATATGGATTCTAGATCAGAATGGTGTTTATATGCATCCATCTATTCATTCACTCATTCTTTCAATGACAAAAATTTGTTGAGAGCCTCCTATATGCTATAACAGGATTGGAGGATATATCAGTGAACAAGGCACTGCCTCTGACCCCAGTGTGAGTATAGCTTAGTGCAGGAAACAGACAGGCAACCAGCTAATTAGAATGCACTGTGGTTATGTTGGGCTAGGATAGTAATCATCAACCTTACCTAGCCCAACATCCCTTTCTCTCTCTCTCTCTCTCTCTCTCTCTCTATATATATATATATATGTATATATGGGGGGAGGCGGTGGGGGGCATGCAGCACAGCTTTTAGGATCTCCGTTCCCCAACCAGGGACTGAACTCGGGCCCCAGCAGTGAAAGCACTGAGTCCTAACCACTGGACTGCCAGGGAATTCTCCCACCATCCTTTTCTACAATAATTTGTAATGTCCCCTTTCAGTTCAGTTCAGTCACTCAGTCGTGTCCGACTCTCCGCGACCCCACGAATCACAGCACGCCAGGCCTCCCTGTCCATCACCAACTCCCGGAGCTCACTCAAACTCATGTCCACAGAGTCGGTGATGCCATCCAGCCATCTCATTCTCTGTCGTCCCCTTCTCCTCCCGCCCCCAACCTTTCCCAGCATCAAAGTCTTTTCCAGTGAGTCAACTCGTCATATGAGGTGGCCAAAGTATTGCAGTTTCAGCTTAAGCATCAGTCTTTCCAATGAACATCCAGGATTGATCTCCTTTAGAATGGACTGGTTGGATCTCCTTGCAGTATAAGGGACTCTCAAGAGTCTTCTCCAACACCACAGTTCAAAAGCATCAATTCTTCGGCGATCAGCTTTCTTCACAGTCCAACTCTCACATCCATACATGACCACGGGAAAAACCATTGCCTTGACTAGACGGACCTTGGTTGGCAAAGTAATGTCTCTGCTTTTTAATATACTATCAAGGTTGGTCATAACTTTCCTTCCAAAGAGCAAGCGTCTTTTAATTTCATGGTTGCAATCAGCATCTGCAGTGATTTTGGAGCCCAAAAATGAGGAACACTGGGCTGGAAGAAGCACAAGCTGGAATCAAGATTGCCGGGAGAAATATCAATAACCTCAGATATGCAGATGACACTACCCTTATGGCAGAAAGTGAAGAGGAACACAAAAGCCTCTTGATGAAAGTGATGTCCCCTTTACTATATTGAAATAAAATTTGCAAATAATATAAACTTTCTGAACACATATTTTTTTAACATATCTTTTTTTTTATGTATAATTGCTTTACAGTGTTGTATTACTTTCTGCTGTAAAACAAAGTAAATCAGCTATTACATACATATGTCCCCTACCTCTCAGACCTCCTTCCCACCCACCTCCCATCCCACCCCTCTGCTGCTGCTGCTGCTAAGTCGCTTCAGTCATGTCCAACTCTGTGCGACCCCATAGATGGCAGCCCACCAGGCTCCCCCGTCCCTGGGATTCTCCAGGCAAGAACACTGGAGTGGGTTGCCATTTCCTTCTCTAATGCATGAAAGTGAAGTCATTCAGTCGTGTCCAACTCTTAGTGACCCCATGGACTGCAGCCTCCCAGGCTCCTCCATCCATGGGATTTTCCTGGCAAGAGTACTGGAGTGGGATGCAATTGCCTTCTCCAATCCCACCCGTCTAGGTCCCAAAACTGAGCATCCTGCCCTATACAACAGGTTCCCATTAGCTATCTGTTTTATACAAGGCAGTGCACATATGTCAATCCTAATCTCCCAGTTCTTGTCACCTTCCTTCCCGTCCCTTAGTGTCCATACATCCTGAACACATATTTTTGAAACATTAAAATATGCCCTAAATACAATTAATTTAAAGGAGAAATTAAAAAGATTAAAAATAGACATATTTAAATATACAAGTCTTCAGGCAAGAACACATTAGAAGATATTATTAGTAAGTCAGACGCTTACATATTTCTATCTATATTTAGTGCTATGGACTGAATTGTCAGTCCTAAAATTCATATGTTGAAGCTCTAACACCAAGGTGACTATATTGCAGTAAGGAAACAATTAAGATTAAATGAGGTCGCAAGAGTGGAGCTCTGATCTTAAAGGATTAATGTCCCTATAAGTGGTGACACCAAAGAGCTGGCTCTTTCTACCTCTCTGCCCTGTGAGGACACCACAAGACAGGAAGTTCTCACCAGAAATCAAATCAGCTGGTTCCTTGATCTTGGGCTTCCTAGCCTCCAGAACTGTAGAAAATAAATATCTACTGTTTAAACCAGCCAGTTTATGGCATTCTGCTAAGGCATTCAGAACTAACACACTCAAAATCACCATGAAGGAGACAGCTACATACACAGACAGATTCCAGCATGTTGTATTGGCCTCAAAAACCACAAACATCATTGCAGTCAGTAATATGATTTTCTGAAATGGTTTTCCTTTCTCTGAGGAAAGTTCCAAACAAAAAACACCATCATCTTCACTAGATTTACTTAGTAATTGTATTCCTGGAAAATTCAGAATTTATATCAATAATGCAAAAAGTACATACAGTTTATATGTAAAGTGAGTTTTGTTCTAGATTAGGTATGTACAAACATCTTTTACTGTGCAAATGTTCATCATGACATTCAAAAGTCATACAAATGCGAGATAGTTCTTCATTGTGTGAGAGTGTCACTTGTGCCAGCATACTAGTTCCCTTCACACAAAATTCTAGTAACACCGCATTGTGAAACAATCAAAAAAAGTCTCCATTAGTTTCATACTATCCCCCCGGAAGCAATACTGTCCCCAGTGAAAATCACCATTCCAGGGTTTAGAAAGAGGGCAATCTGACACAGTTCTAGGGCCATAGGAAATATCAACAGAGAAAGTCACACCAGCTAACTGAGCCAATGGGAATTGAAGGTGAGTGCACAGGGCTAATTGTGAGAAGGGCCAAAGGTGAAAGAGAGTACAGTGTATTCAGAACACTGAAGACATAACATGGCTGGGACATTCAGTTCAGTTCAGTTCAGTCGCTCAGTCGTGTCCGACTCTCCGCGACCCCATGAATCACAGCACGCCAGGCCTCCCTGTCCATCACCAACTCCCGGAGTTCACTCAAACTCACGTCCACAGAGTCGGTGATGCCATCCAGCCATCTCATTCTCCGTCGTCCCCTTCTCCTCCCGCCCCCAACCTTTCCCAGTATCAGAGTCTTTTCCAGTGAGTCAACTCGTCGCATGAGGTGGCCAAAGTATAGTATTTTCAGCTTCAGCATCAGTCCTTCCAATGAACACCCAGGATCGATCTCCCTTAGAATGGACTGGTTGGATCTCCTTGTGGTACAAGGGACTCTCAAGAGTCTTCTCCAACACCACAGTTCAAAAGCATCAATTCTTCGGCGATCAGCTTTCTTCACAGTCCAACTCTCATATCCAAGTCACTTTAATATACACTTGCCAAACAGACTCGTGGACATAAGGAACAGATTTGTGGTTGCCAAGGGAGAGGTGGAGTGAGGAAGGGACGCACTGGGAGGTTGAGGTTAGCAGATGCAAACTATTACACCCATAAGATTGTCCAGGCAAGGATACTGGAGTGGGTTGCCATTTCCTTCTCCAGGAGATCTTCCAAAGGATCAAACCCACATCTCTTGCATCCCCTGCACTGACAGGCAGATTCTTTACCACTTGTGCCACCGGAAATTATATATATAATATATATACATATGCACATATATGTAAGTATATATATGAGTCACTTTGCTGTGCAGCAGATATTAACATAGCATTGTAAACCAGCTATACTTCAATTAAAATATAAAATAAAAATCTAAATAGATTTTCACTGCCATTTAAAACATGAAGAAAAAGAATCAAGTCTAAAAATCCTATTGAAATGATACAGAAAGAATTGGTTTCTCTATGGCTGATTCATGTTGATGTTTTGCAGAAACCAACACAGTGTTGTAAAGCAATTACCCTTCAATTAAAAATAAATCCATTTATATATATAACAAAATTAAATTAACGTGAAACAGACAATAATACCAAAAAAAAAAAAAAGAATCAGTTTCTGACTGCCCTCCAAAAGTCACTTGACAGTGATGCAGCAAGTATTTTTGTACAATTCTCAACTTAAAATTTTTATCAGAGGACATCAAAAGGAAGCCGACCTTTCAGATTTAGAAATGGAGTGTCTCATTAAAGAGCAAAGAGTAGCAAATCAAAGGTAATATTAGCATCTTTCTTCCTATCTCAGTTGACATTAGATTCAGCACCTCTGTCATCTCTGGGGTGAGAGGGTTCTCTGCCTTCTCATCAGAGCTTCTCTCTGAGCATCAGACTGGAACAAGAGGTCACAAGTGACAGCTTTGCTAGATCTGACCCACAGGCAGATTTGTTTTCCCCACAGTGTTACTTACTAAGCGTGTTTTTAAGTTTTAATTAGTTACCAACACATAAAAATCTATATTTTCAGCTTCTCCGGTGTTATCAGAAGAACTGGCAATATTGGGCCTGCATGACCTCGTGTCAACAGTAGCGAGAACTGACAAAGGGCGGGCCACTTCAGTAAGGACATGTGTGCTCGGTTTTCTACTCCCTCATCTCTTCTGCTGTCCAACACCTAGGTCTGCTTTCAGTTATTATTTGTCATTGGACTATGGAGTGTTTTTCTTGCAGCTGGTGTGGTTGCTTGAATGACAATCATCAGGGAGAAATGTCCACATCCTAATTCCCAGGACCTGTGAATCACCTTCTTTGGAAAAAGAGCCTTTACATATGTCATTTACGTTAAGTATCTCGAGATTAAGCAACATCCTAGACTATCCAAGTGGGCCCTAAATCCAATGATAGATGTCTTTTTAAGAGAGAGACATGCAAAGGAGACAGAAGAGGAGAACACAGACACACAGAGAAGAAGGCAATGTGAGACAGAGGCAGAGATTGGAATGATGTAGCCACAAACCAAGGAAGCCAAGGAATGCTGGAAGAGGCAAGGAAGGAGTCTCCTCTGGAACTTTGGAGGGACTGAGGCTCCACTGACATCTTGATTTCAGACTTGTGGCCTCCAGATTTGTGAGAGAGTACACTTCTCTTGTTTTAAACCACCCAACTTGTGGTATTTTGTTATGTTATGGCAGCCCTAAGATAATTTCAGAGGTAATGGAAAAGTCAGAGCTAATGGCAGAGTGTGGCTTGCAACCACATAATTAAAGTAAAAAATACAGCTAAGGTCTTGAAAAGAATAATTTAGTAAGAAAGAATAAAATAAATGAAGAGGTGAGATCCAAATGCTAGCATAAGGAATACCCATAATTATTAAGAAGAATTAGGGGGAGAATGAGGGTACAGCCAAGGATTTGAGAAGCAAGAGAACATGGTCATTTTCATTGAGTGCTGACCCAGTATAGCAGTGAAAACTGATAAAAACATGGTGTAAATGAGTTCAAGTATGTTTAAAGTGTTCAAGATACACAAGCCACTCACTTGAGAAATTTCTACTCAAGGAGGGAAAAAAACTAAAAGTATCTGGAAATGACAAATAGTTTCACTGGATGAGCAAAGTGTTTGCTTGTCTTCTTGTTTCTGTTTTGGGTTTTCTTTTTCTTTTTTTAAATATAAGGAAGATATAATTGAAGGGAAAAGGAAAAATTCTCTTTCCTCTGTATTGTACTTTTTATTCTCAGAGGTTAAGGCAAATATTGAAAAATTTAGGGCTAATCATTGAGTTGTGGTCATTAAAACAATGGATTTTATTAAGTCTTTCAAATCATTGAGATAATAGTTAATGTAATTGCTTATAGTAGTTAGTTAGCTACAAAGTAGATATTACAAACAAAAATTGAACATATCATTATTCACCAATCCAACATTACATATTATTTACCTATTACATTTACAATAGATATTCAGACCAAGTTAATGAGCTGCATAATTGTTTACTTACTATTTAAAATAAGTGGGATACTCACATAGTTTAAAGAAAGACATGATGTCCTGTGTTCCTCAAGGCAGAAAATACTATGGATGGATTTGGAAAAGAACTGTCACCTCTTTCTGCTACTGCAGTTACCCAAGTACATTAATTTCTGAATCATAATTTAGTAATTACATGTATTAAATTTAACTTCGATAGCAATACATAATGTATATCTGATATCAATAATAATAGCTAACATCTATTAAGTGTTCGCTGTGTTTTAGGCCTTACACAAATTAATTCATTTTATTCTTCATGATTCTGATAGATAGGTACAATTATCATTCCCATTTTACAGATGAGGAAATTAAAGCACAAAGAAGTCGAGCATATTACTTAAATCACACAGCAAGAGAGAGTGTTGGCATCTGCAGCAAACCCACGCATTCTGGCTTGAGTCTGCACTGGCAACCACAAAGATCGAAAATGCAAATCTCAGATGAAAGTAATAATTTTCATTTACTCAAATAGAACAGCTATGTATTGATACAAGCCCTGGAATTTTCATATTAGCTTCTATATTAACTAACTAGGTCATCAGAATTAACATATGCATCAAATTTAGGATACACTAAATAAAGCCACAATTCCTTTAATGTATTTATAATTCATTACTCTCTTTTCAAAATGTTGACAACTCACTGGACTTTTATCTATAAAGAAGCCAAGAAGAGTTTCAAATGAATAGAGCCTCTTTCATAACATGGTTTATTAAGACTTGTTTGCATAGACTATATTTCTCAATATCTAGCAATAACACATTATCAGAAGTTACTATACATCCTTTGCTGACAATAAACAAATCAGTACTTACGTCCATCCAAATAGACAAACACGAACAAACGCAGATCTATGCTCTTGTGCAGTTAGTATAATATATATAAATGTATTTCTTATGGAAAAACCATAGAATGGATGGAAATGCTTCTGCTGTATTTGATGGGATTTTAATTCTGCCAATTGACAGGTGTTCACAATTCAAAAGACTCATGGTTTCAGCTAACGGTGGAATTTGGCTGCATGTATTTTAAATAGCATCCTGAGGGAGTACTGTCCTTGTAAATGTACAGTATGAGAGCAATTCTAAGTTCATAAATAGATCTGGCATGTGGTGATCCATTATCCTCTGAAAGCAGGCATCTGCTACTTAGCTTTTAAGAGCTATGACAAAACTGATTACAAAATTGTAATCATTAATACAATAGCTTTTATCAAATATTCAAATAATTACAATCAGTAAAATTAATGTGGCAGTTAACAGCAATTAGCAGTGAAATAAATGTTTAAACAGAAAACTTGAAGGAAATATCACAGTTTGTCAGAACAATTAGTTGGCAAGTCCTGTGAATTCTGCCACAACTAAAAGATTCCGTATACTATAACTAAGACCTGGTGCAGCCTAAATAAATAAGTAAATATTTTAAAAAACAACTTCTGCACTCTAAGCTTTCCATCTCTAGAACTCTGCATACAATACCGCGCTACTTAGAATGTCTTTTTTCCTCTCCATCTCTAACATTCCCCGTCTGTATAAACCCAACTCAGATTTCACCTCCTCCTTGCAGATTTTCTTGATCTTACCACATACTATTAATCTCTGCCTTTGGACACTGAGTTTCACATCCACCTTCCCTGTGAAAGTTTGCTACTTTCTGCCCTGAATTCCAGTTAGAGTGGGCCCTCTCTATCAGCTAGTTCAGTATCCAGGGATTCAACCAACTGCAGGAAGTTACATTGGGGAAAACTAGGGAAAAGGTACAAAGGCTCTCCCTCAACTATATATTTCAACTATGTGTACAATATGAATCAACAATTATCTCAAAATGAAACATTAAATTAACACACTAACACCCAGGGTAGATTCTCAGACAGTAAAAATGAAAATAGCATTTTCAGCTTCTCTGCAGAGCAGCAGCTTGAAACTGCTCTTGCTATTGCACCTCTGATACAGTGGAACCTCAGAGAGAAATCACTCTATCAGGCGCCTGAAAGGAATGGGTACCGAGAGATATGGTACCCATTCATTGCATGAACCCCCTACAATACAGAGATTCACTTGGTCTGCCTGGTTTCAGGAAGTGTCCACTTCAGATTAAAAGCTGATTTGCAAATAGGTTCACCTGTATCATTTTTCTAGATTCCACACACATGCTTTAATATACGATATTTGCTATTCTCTCTGACTTACTTCACTCTGTATGACAACCTCTAAGTCCATCCGCTTCTCTGTGAATGGCACAATTTCATTCCTCTTTTGGGCTGAGTAATATTCCACTGTGTAACATGTGCCACATCCTCTTTATCCATTCCTCTGTCGATGGACATTTAGGTTGCTCCCATGTCCTAGCTATTGTAAATAGTGCTGCAATAAACATTGGAGTGCATGTATCTTTTGGAGTTATGATGTTTTCTGGGTGTATGCCTAGGAAGAAAAGTTAAAAAAAAAAAAACAGAAAAGCTGATGTGAGGGTCAAAGATATACGGGAACACCCTACACCATCTTTGCAATAGTAGTGGGTTGAATAGTATCCCCCCAAGAACTCAGGTTCACCAAGAACCTCATAATATGACCCTGTTTGGAAGTAGAGTCTTCACAGATGTAATTAAAGACCTTAAGATGAGATCATTCCAGGTTTAGAGTAGGCCCTAAATCCCACGACTGGTGTTTTTACAAGAAGAAGAAAGGGAACATGGAGAATAAAGAGGAAATACATGTGAGGTCAGAGACAGAGATTGTATTAATAGTCATGCTGCCATAAACCAAAGAATGTCAAGAGCTGCTAGAAGCTGAAGGAAGCAAACAGGGGTTTTCCCCAGAGCCTTCACACTTTCAAAGGAGGATGGCTCCTTGATTTTGGACTTCTGGCCCCTAAAACTGTGAAAGAATAAATTTCTGTTGTTGTAATCTACGAGGTTTGTTGTAATTTGTTGCAGCAGCCTAAAAACTAAAGCAGCAAATTTTCTGTAAATCTAAAATTATTCTGAAATTAAAATTTTATTTTAAAACAGTTGATGTGAGGTCTGAGAGGCCATCAGCAACCTAGGTCTAACCCTTCAGAGAAGAGTCAGAACCAGAATCTTAGACTACAGGGGTGAGAAGAAAAGTAGGCAGAGGCAGGTCCTGACCTGGCTGTGCGAGTGGACCCTGGAAAGAAGGCCTGGAGTGGCACAAGTTTAATCCTGATCCTCGATGTAGTGGAACTGGATGATCCAAGCCAATGGCACTGGAATCCAAGGGAAAGATTAAACTCAGGAATTAGAAGAGGCTTCAGCAGCAGGAGATGCTAATGTTTCTGGTATGCCCATTCCATGTCAGGCTCTTACAATTTCCCTGTGACATATAAATATTCTGGAAGGCCTACAAGAATAGAGTTCAGCCTGATGAGGAGTTGATTAGAACTAAGGTCTTCTTAACTGTCAAACTGAGAAGGGCTTCAGAACAGAACTTCAGGTAGACCAAAGGAAAGGAAACGACTGACTTGGTAAAATCAGCAGAAAGGCAGTCTTAGGATCTGGATCAATGGAGTGGGGAAGGGAGATAGGAGTAGAGAGGAGAATTCAAAGTACTGACCTCTGAGATGACACATGTCTTTAACAAATATTTGTTGAGTACCTTTTCTGCATGTATAGAACTAAATAAGATACAGGTCTTGCCTCCAAGGAGATTTCAGACCTTCAGGGCTTGACCTCAAATCCCAGGACTGTGGGAAAAGACATAGGATTTTCAATCTCTCCATAGTTTGGTCGGTTCCCCAAACGGGGACAGAACCTGAAATCCTAACCACCAGGCCTCCAGGGAACTGAAATGCTTCTGTCAGAAGAAATAATTCCCTCACCTTATTCAGATTCTGTTTCAAGTGGTTGAATGAGACACTGTAAAAGGGAAGAAAGGAACAATCCCTTTCATTTGGAAGGAGTACTATATGAATTACACATTTTGCAGCTCTCACTCTCTCCCTCTTTAATTTCCAATCTCTTTGTCAGAAATAATGTGTTACCAGGACTTCCCTCCCTGTCCCTGCTCCGAATGCAGGGGGCCCAGGTTCGATCCCTAGTTGGAGAACTAATCCCATATGCTGCAACTAAAACTTGGCACAGACCAACGAATAAATAAAAGTAAATACAAAAAAGAAAAAGGAAATAAGGTGTTATTGCCACAAATTGATAATAAATTTATTTAATCTTTAAAATACTCAGAAGAAAAAGAATACTCTTCCAGGATTAACCTTACCCTGGTCATAACTCAGGTTCTATATTTTTCACTTGCCTAACATTTCTATTTAAAGAAATATGTCATTTACTCCCTTGTGCTGATCCTGAACTCCTTAAGAGCAAGAGTGTATCTTATTCTTAATGATTAGATTCAAACCCTTAATCAAAAAGGTCTGTGAACATCTGAAGCTGTGTGAATTTTTAAGTGAATGTGTACTTTTCCTGTAAGAAAGTTGGTAACTTTCATCATATTCTCAAAAATTTTAAACCAAAATGCTCAAGCAGTTTGGAAGCTTAATTAATGTTTGCTGAACAAACTAATTTATTTGTATATTCTGTCAATGTCCTACAGCCAAAGAACCCCTGGGAACACAACTGTAGTTGCACAAGTTGGGTTTATTCTTGGTGCAGAAAGGAAGACTACGCATCATGGGGAATCATTAAGGTGTCTTAGTAGGAGAGTGGTAGAAAAAACCAGTTACATAATTTGGACTTCTCTTCCATGACTTGGGGGGAGAGCCTATGATTAAGCCTCTCCGTCAATCTTAGTTTTGGGAAAAGAGAATAGCACAGGACAAAGCTGTAATTAGTAAAGAAGTAGCAGTCATTCATTTTGGCTGAGAGAGGGGTGTTTCATGGGTGGCACCGTGACCTAAGGTCTGTGGTTAGACAAAGCTGTGAAGTATCCTTGCTCTATCTCATTTTATCATGGTCTCAGAGTGATCTCGTCTGAGGGTGGTGTTCTGTGAGATCATTTATGTCTCACAAGAGACTAATACAGCCTAGCTATAAGTGCCAAACCAGCTTCTGAATGTCAGGGGCTGTTCATTTTCCCTTTCTCAGTTCCTAATAATGCAAAGATTTCCACAATGTAAAACAAGTCAGGAGGGTGTTGATAAAGGTTCAGAATTTACTCAGCAAATATAACAACTGGAATCTAAGATACAGAATTGTATTCATGATAAAGTGTACAGATTTTCTATCCACAGGATGAATTTATTCCCAATTTAGCATTTTAGTCAGTATTTCCTCTTGTGCACTTCACAAATACTTTCCTTCGTCCATCAGGTCCATCAGGAAGTGGTTTTACTAACCACTACATAAAGTTTTACTACACTAAGCTGGATATTTTATGGCTGTGAAATATTTTTAAAAAATTAAGGCCAAAATAGTCATCTAATTGAACATATCTTTTAAAGTTTCTTTTTTTAAACTAATAGCGAAGAGTATATTGGAACATCTATAAACTTATATTTTCAGTTTGTGATAGAAGCTTGGATGACTATCTCATCACTAAGTATTACCAGGTGATATCTGTCTTCTTGTGTATCTCTAAAAGTAGAATCTCTTTTGTTCCAAGGGAAACAAGATGACAGCACAAGGCACTGTGAAACTGAACCAGTACTCGCTGAACCAGAAGAAAATGGCTGGGAAAACCGAGTTCATCCTACAACACACAAGCACAAAATGATACAGGTGCAAGAAACTCCAAAGAACCTACATCTAAATCAGGGAATAACAGATTATAGACACTTTATAAAATCTAAAGAGGAGGAGGAATGGAGGGAGAAGGGAAGGAGATATTTACTAGAAAGTGAACAGAGACGGTTTTTCCAGTAGTCATGTAGGGACATGAGAGTTGGACTCTAAAGAAAGCTGAGCGCTGAAGGATTGATGCTTTGGAATTGTGGTGTTGGAGAAGACTCTTGAGAGTCCCTTGGACTGTAAGGAGATCAAATCAGTCAATCCTAAAGTAAATCAGTCCTGAATATTTATTGGAAGGACTGATGCTGAGGCTGAAATTCCAATACTTTGGCCACCTGGTGTGAAGAACTGACTCATTGGGAAAGACCCTGATGTTGGGAAAGATTGAAGGCAAGAGGAGAAGGTGATGACAGAGGATGAGATGGTTGGATGGCATCACCAATTGGATGGACATGAGTTTGAGCAAGCTCCGGGAGTTGATGATGGACAGGGAAGCCTGGCGTGCTGCAGTCCATGGGGTCACAGAGTCGGACACAACTGAACAACTGAACTGAACTGAACAAGGATGGTGTTGGGTGACAGGACTAACTAAAGGCTTTTTGAATACTTTATCGTTCTAACAGAACTGAATTTTCTTTAATAAGCACATAAAATAAAATGATACATTCAAATTCTCTGTATTCAATATAATGCTACCAATGAGTTATTTTTATAACATTTGAAGTGCCTGATACTTTTTTCCTTTTAATTTATTTTTTTATTGAAGGGTAATTGTTTTACAGAATTTTGTTGTTTTCTGTCAAACCTCAACATGAATCAGCCATAGGTATACACATATCCCCTCCCTTTTGAACCTCCCTCCCATCTCCCTCCCCATCCCACCCTCTCGGCTGATACACAGCCCCTGTTTGAGTTTCCCAAGACATATAGCAAATTCCCACTGGTTATCTATTTTGCATATGGTAATGTAAGTTTCCATGTTACTCTTTCCATACATCTCACCCTCTCCACTCCTCTCCCCATGTCTATAAGTCTATTCTCTATGTCTGTTTCTCCATTGCTGCCCTGTAAATAAGTTCTTCAATACCATTCTTCTAGATTCCATATATATGGTGCTAGAATATGATATTTATCTTTCTCTTTCTAACTCACTTCACTCTAAATAATAGGTTCTAGGTTCATCCACCTCATCACAACTGACTCAAATGTGTTCTTTATTATGGCTGAGTAATATTCCTTTGTGTATATGTACCACAACTTCTTTAGCCATTCATCTGTAAATAGTGGTGCAGTGAACAATGGGATACATGTGTCTTTTCCAATTTTGGTTTCCTCAGGGTATATGCATAGGAGAGAGACTGCTGGGTCACATGGTGGTTTTATTCCTAGTTTTTTAAGGAATCTCCATACCATCTTCCATAGTGGCTGTATCAGTTTACAGTCGTACCAACAGTGAAAGACCATTCCCTTTTCTCCACACTCTCTCCAGCATTTATCGTTTGTAGACTTTTTGTTGATGGCCATTCTGACCAGTGTGAGGTGATATCTTATTGTAGTTTTGATTTGCATTTCTCTAATAATGAGCAACGTTGAGCAATTTTGATGTTAATTAGCCATCTGTACATCTTCTTTGGAGAAATGTCTGTTTAGGTCTTTTTCCCACTTTTTGATGGATTGTTTATCTGGAATAGAGTTGTATGAGCTGCTTGTGTATTTTGGAAATTAATCCTTTGTCAGTTGTTTCATTTGCTGTTATTTTCTCCCATTCTGAGGGTTGTCTTTTCACCTTGCTTATAGTTTCTTTTGCTGTACAAAAGCTTTTAAGTTTAATCAGGTCCCACTTGTTTACTTTTGCTTTTATTTCCATTACTCTAGAAGATGGGTCATAAAGGATCTTGCTTTGATTTATGTCATGGAGTGTTCTGCCTATATTTTCCTCTAAGAGTTTTACAGTTTCCTGTCTTACATCTAGGTCTTTAATCCATTTTTAGTTTATCTTTGTATACGGTGTTAGGAAGTGTTCTAACTTCATTCTTTTACATGTAGCTGTCCAGTTTTCCCAGCACCATTTATTAAAGAGGCTGTCTTTACCCCATTGTATATTCTTACCTCCTTTGTCAAAAATAAGGTATTCATAAGTGCATGGGTTTATTTCTGGCTTTCTGTCTTGTTCCATTGATTTATATTTCTGTTTTTGTGACATTGGCATGCTGTCTTGATGACTGTTGCTTTGCAGTACAACCTGAGGTCAGGAAGGTTGATTCCTCCAGCTCCATTCTTCTTTCTCAAGACTGATTTGTCTATTTGGGGTCTTTTGTGTTTCCATATGAATTATTAATTTTTTGTTCTAGTTGTGTGAAATATGCCATTGATAATTTGATAGGGATCACATTGAATCTGTAGATTGCATTTGGTAGTATAGTCATTTTCACAATATTGATTCTTCCTAGCCAGGAACATGGAATCTCTCCATCTGTTTATGTCATCTTTGATTTCTTTCATTAGTGTCTTATAATTTTCTGTATACACTTATTTTGTCTCCTTCAGTTCAGTTCAGTTCAGTCGCTCAGTCATGTCTGACTCTTTATGACCACATGAATCGCAGCACGCCAGGCCTCCCTGTCCATCACCAACTCCAGGAGTTCACTCAAACTCATGTGCATCAAGTTGGTGATGCCATCCAGCCATCTCATCCTCTGTCGTCCCCTTCTCTTCCTGCCCCCAATCCCTCCCAGCATCAGGGTCTTTTCCAATGAGTCAACTCTTCATATCAGATGGCAAAAGTATTGGAGTTTCAGCCTCAGCATCAGTCTTTCCAATGAACACCCAGGACTGGTCTCCTTTCGTATGGCCTGGTTGGATCTCCTTGCAGTCCAAGGGACTCTCAAGAGTCTTCTCCAGCACCACAGTTCAAAAGCATCAGTTCTTCAGCGACCAGCTTTCTTCACAGTCCAGCTCTCACATCCATACATGACCACGGGAAAAATCATAGCCTTGACTAGACGGACCTTGGTTGGCAAAGTAATGTCTCTGCTTTTTAATATGCTATCTAGGTTGGTCATAACTTTCCTTCCAAGGAGTAAACGTCTTTTAATTTCATGGCTGCAGTCAGCATCTGCAGTGATTTAGGAGCCCCCAAAAATAAAGTCTGACACTGTTTCCACTGTTTCCCCATCTATTTCCCATGAAGTGATGGGACCAGATGCCATGATCTTAGTTTTCTGAATATTGACCTTTAAGCCAAATTTTTCACTCTCCTCTTTCACTTTCATCAAGAGGCTTTTTAGTTCCTCTTCACTTTCTGCAATAAGGGTGGGGTCATCTGCATATCTGATATTTGGTTATTGATATTTCTCCCAGCAATCTTGATTCCAGCTTGTGCTTCTTCCAGACCAGCGTTCCACATGATGTACTCTGCATATAAGTTAAATAAGCAGGGTGACAATATACAACCTTGACATACTCCTTTTCCTATTTGGAACCAGTCTGTTGTTCTCTGTCCAGTTCTAACTGTTGCTTCCTGATCTGCATATAGGTTTCTCAAGAGGCAGGTCAGGTGGTCCTGTATTCCCATCTCTTTAGAATTTTCCACAGTTTGTTGTGATTTGTTTCCTTAGGTAAGTTTATTCCTAGATTTAATTCTTTCTGTTGCCATGGTGAATGGGATTGATTCCTTAATTTCTCTTTGTGATTTTTCATTGTTAGTATATAGAAATGCAAGCGATTTCTGTGTATTGATTTTGTATTCTGCAACTTCTGAATTCACTGATTAGGTTTAGTAATTTTCTAATATGATCCTTAGGGGTTTCTATGTGCACTATCACATCATGTGCAAACAATGAGAGCTTTACTACTTCGTTTCCAGTCTGGGTTCCTTTTATTTCTTTTTCTTCTCTGATTGCTGTAGCTAGGACTTCCAAAACTATGTTGGATATTAGTGGTGAAGTTAGACACCCTTGTCTTGTTCCTGATCTTAGGGGGAATACTTTCAGTTTTTCACCATTGACAATAATGTTTGCTGTAGACTTATCATATATGGCCTTTACTATGTTGAGGTAGGTTCCTTCTATGCCAATTTTTTGAAGAGTTTTAATCATAAATGGGTGCTGAATTCTGTCAAAGGCTTTTTCTGCATCTATTGAGATTATCTGAGATTACCTGACCTGCCTCCTGAGAAATCTGTATGCAGGTCAAGAAGCAACAGTTAGAACTGGATGTGGAACAACAGATTGGTTCCAAATCAGGAAAGGAGTACATCAAGGCTGCATATTTTCACCCTGCTTATTTAACTTATATGCAGAGTACATCATGAGAAATGCTGGGCCAGAGGAAGCACAAGCTGGAATCAAGATTGCCGGGAGAAAAATCAAAAACCTCAAATATGCAGATGAAACCACCCTTATGGCAGAAAGAGAAGAAGAAGAGTCTCTTGATGAAAGCGAAATAGGAGAGTGAAAAAGTTGGCTTAAAATTCAACATTCAGAAAACTAAGATCATGGCATCTGGTCCCATCACTTCATGGGAAATAGGGAAACAGTGGAAACACTGAGAGACTTTATTTTGAGGGACACCAAAATCACTGCAGATGGTGACTGCAGCCATGAAATTAAAAGACGCTTGCTCCTTGGAAGAGATGTTATGACCAATTTAGACAAGTATATTAAAAAGCAGAGACATTACTTTGCCAACAAAGATCTGACTAGTCAAAGCTCTGGTTTTTCCGGTAGTCACGTATGGATCTGAGAGTTGGGCTATAAGGAAAGCTGAGTGCCAAAGAATTGATGCTTTTGAACTTTGGTGTTGGAGAAGACTCTTGAGAGTCCTTTGGACAGCAAGGAGATCAAACCAATCCATCCTAAAGGAAATCAGTCCTGAATATTCATTAGAAGGACTGATGCTGAAGTTGAAGCTCCAAAACTTTGGCCACCACTTACAAAGAACTGACTCATTGGAAAAGACCCTGATACTGGGAAAGAGTGAGGGTAGAAGGAGAAGGGGATGACAGAGGATGAGATGGTTGGTTGGCATCACCGACTCGATGGACGTGAGTTTGAGTAAACTCTGGGAGTTGGTGATGGACAGGGAAGACTGGCATGCTGCAGTCCATGGGGTCGCAAAGAGTTGGACATGACTGAGCAACTAAACTGAACTGATTGAGATTATCATATGATTTTTATCTTTTAATTTGTTAATATGGTGTATCACATTGATTGATTTGTGTATCCTGAAGAATCCTTGCATTCCTGGAATAAACCCAGCTTCATCATGGTGTATGAGCTTTTTGATGTGTTGCTGAATTATGTTTGCTAAAATTTTGTAGAGGATTTTTCCATCTATGTTCATCAATGATACTGGCCTGTAGTTTTCTTTCTTTGTGTTGTCTTTGTCTGATTTTGGTATCAGGGTGATGGTGGCTTCGTAGAATGCATTTGGAAGTGTTCCTTCCTCTGCAATTTTTTGAAAGAGTTTTAGAAGGATAGGCATTAGCTCTTCTCTAAATGCTTGATATAATTCTCCCGTGAAGTCATATTCTGGTCCTGGGTTTTTATTTTTTGGGAGTTTTTTTTCACAGCTTCATTTTAGGGCTTGTAATTGGGTCGTTCATCATAATTTCTATTTCTTCCTGGTTCAGTCTTTGAATATCGAACTTTTCTAAGAATCTGTCCATTTCTTCCAGGTTATCCATTTTATTGCCATATTGTTGTTCATAATAGTCTCTTATAATCCTTTGTATTTCTGCATTGTCTGTTGTAACCTCTCCTTTTTCAATTCTAATTTTGTTGATTTGATTCTTCTTTTTTCCTCAATGAGTCTGGCTAAAGGTTTGTCAATTTTGTTTATCTTCTGAAAGAACTAGCTTTTAGTTTTATTAATCTTTACTATTGTTTCTTTCATTTCTTTTTCATTTATTTCTGCTTGAATCTTTATGATTTCTTTCCTTCTACTAATTTTGGGGTTTCTTATTCTTCTTTTTCCAGTTGTTTTAGGTATAAAATTAGGTTGTCTAGTCGATGTTTTTCTTGTTTCTTGAGGTAGGATTGCATTGCTATAAACTTCCCTCTTAGAAATGTTTTTGCTGCATCCCATGGGTTTAGAGTTGTGTTTTCGTTGTCATTTGTTTGTAGAAATAGTTTGATTTCCCTTTTGATTTCTTCAGTAACCTGTTGGTTATTTAGAAACATATTGTTTAATCTCCATGTATTTGTGTTTTTTACAGTCTTTTTCTTGTAATTGATATCTAGTCTTATAGCATTGTGGTCGGAGAAGATGCTTGATATGATTTCAATTTTCTTAAATTTACTGAGCTTTGATTTGTGATGCAAGATGTGGTCTATCCTGGAGAACGTTCCATGTGCACTTGAGAAGAAGGTGTATTCGTCTGCATTTGGATGGAATGTCCTGAAGTTATCAGTCAGATCCATCTCATCTAATGTATCATTTAAGACTTCTGTTTCCTTATTAATTTTCTGTTTTGCTGATCTGTCCATTGGTGTGAGTGGGGTGTTAAAGTCTCCTACTGTTATTGTGCTACTTTTAATTTATCCTTTTATGTCTGTTAGTGTTTGTCTTATGTGTTGAGGTGGTTCTATGTTGGGTGAATAGATATTTACAATTGCTATGTCTTCCTCTTGGATTGACCCCTTGATCATTATGTAGTATCCTTTCTTATCTCTTGTAATCTTCTTTATTTAAAATCTATTTTGTCTGATATGAGATTTGCTACTCCAGCTTTCTTTTGCATAACATTTGCATGGAATATATTTTTCTATCCTCTTACTTTCAGTCTATATATGTCTTTAGGTCTGAAGTTTCTTGTAGACAGCATATATAAGGGTCTTGGTATTGTATCCATTCAGTCAGTCTGTGTCTTTTGGTTGGAGCATTTAATCCATTTATATTTAAAGTAATTATTGATATATATGCTTCTATTGCCATCTTCTTAATTATTTGGGGTTGATTTTGTAGATCTATTTTCTTCTCTTGTATTTCTTGACTATATAAGTCCCTTTAACATTTGTTGTAAAGTTAGTTTGGTGGCACTGAATTCTCTTAACTTAAGCTTGTCTGAAAAGATTTTTATTTTTCCATCAGTTTTGAATGAGATCCTTGCCAGGTACAGTAATCTTGTTTGTAGATTTTCCCCTTTCATTACTTTAAACATATCCTGCCATTCCCTTCTGGCCTGCAGAGTTTCTGCTGAAAGATCAGCTGTTAAGCATATGGAGTTTCCCTTGTATGTTACTTGCTGCTTCTCCCTTGCTGCTTTTAACACTCTTTCTTTGTGTTCAATCTTTGTTAGTTTGATTAATATGTGTCTTGGCATGTTTCTCCTTTGGTGTATCCTATATGGGACTCTTTCTGCCTCTTGGAATTGATTGACTATTTCCTTTTTCATGTTGGGAAATTTTCAACTATAATCTTCAAAATTTTTCTCATACCCTTTCTTTTTCTCTTCTTCTTCTGGGACTCCTATCATTCAAATGAAATGTTGGTGCTTTTGATATTGTCCCAGAGGTCTCTGAGACTAACCTCAGTTCTTTTCATTCTTTTTACTTTATTCTGCTCTTCAGAAGTTATTTCCGCCATTTTATCTTCCTGCTCACTGATTTGTTCTTCTGCTTCAGGTATTCTGCTATTGATTCCTTCTAGAGCATTTTTAATTTCAGTAATTGTGTTGTTTGTCTCTGTATGTTTATTCTTTAATTCTTCTAGGTCTTTGTTAATTGATTCTTGCATTTTCTCCATTTTGTTTTCAAGGTTTTTTTTTTTTTTTTTATCACATTTACCATCATTATTCTGAATTCTTTTTCAGGTAGTTTGCCTATTTCCTCTTCATTTATTTGGACTTCTGTGTTTCTAGTTTGTTTCTTCATTTGTGTAGTATTTCTCTGCCTTTTCTTTATTTTTTTTAACTTATTGTGTTTGAGGTCTCCTTTTCCCAGGCTTCAAGGTTGAATTCTTTCTTCCTTTTGGTTTCTGCCCTCGTAACATCTATTTCTGCTTCATTGACTATGCCAAAGCCTTTGACTGTGTGGATCACAATAAACTGTGGAACATTCTGAAAGAGATGGGAATAGCAGACCACCTGATCTGCCTCTTGAGAAACCTGTATGCAGGTCAGGAAGCAACAGTTAGAACTAGACATGGAACAACAGACTGGTTCCAAATAGGAAAAGGAGTACGTCAAGGTTGTATATTGTCACCCTGCTTATTTAACTTATATGCAGAGTACATCATGAGGAATGCTGGTCTGGAAGAAGCACAAACTGGAATCAAGATTGCCGGGAGAAATATCAATCACCTCAGATATGCAGATGACACTACCCTTCCCAGATATGGCAGAAAGTGAAGAGGAACTCAAAAGCCTCTTGATGAAAGTGAAAGAGGAGAGTGAAAAGGTTGGCTTGAAGCTCAACATTCAGAAAACTAAGATCATGGCATCTGGTCCCATCACTTCATGGGAAATAGATGGGGAAACAGTGGAAACAGTGTCAGACTTTATTTTTGGGGGCTCCAAAATCACTGCAGATGCTGATTGCAGCTTTGAAATTAAAAGACGCTTACTCCTTGGAAGGAAAGTTATGACCAACCTAGATAGCATATTAAAAAGCAGAGACATTACTTTGCCAACAAAGGTCTGTCTGGTCAAGGCTATGGTTTTTCCAGTGGTCATGTATGGATGTGAGAGATGGACTGTGAAGAAAGCCACCGAAGAATTGATGCTCTTGAACTGTGGTGCTGGAGAAGACTCTTGAGAGTCCCTTGGACTGCAAGGAGATCCAATCGGTCCATTCTAAAGGAGATCAATCCTGGGTGTTCATTGGAAGGACTGATGCTAAAGCTGAAACTACAATACTTTGGCCACCTCATGCGAAGAGTTGGCTCACTGGAAAAGACTCTGATGCTGGGAAGGATTGGGGGTGGGAGGAGAAGGGGACGCCAGAGAATGAGATGGCTGGATGGCATCACCGGCTCGATGGACATGAGTTTGAGTGAACTCCGGGAGTTGGTGATGGACAAGGAGGCCTGGCGTGCTGTGATTCATAGTGTCACAAAGAGTTGGACACAACTGAGCGACTGAACTGAACTGAACTGAAGGTTGGTCCAGTGGTTTGTGTAAGCTTCATATAGGGTGAGATTTGTGCTGAGTTTTTGTTTGTGTGTTTGTTTGTTTGTTTTTCCTCTGATGGGCAAGGCTGAGTAGGGTGGTAATCCTGTCTGCTGATGATTGGGTTTGTGTTTTTGCTTTGTTTGTTGTTTGGATGAGGCCTCCTGCACAGGGTGCTCCCAGTGTTTGGGTGACACCATGTTGGGTCTTGTATTCAAGTGGTTTCCTTTGTGTGAGTTCTCACTATTTGATTCGCCCTAGAGTTAGTTCCCTGGTAATCAAGGGTCTTGGAGTCAATGCTCCCACTCCAAAGGCTCAGGGCTTGATCTCTGGTCAGGAACAAAGATTCCACAGGTGATTTTTTATGGCATTAAGTGAGATTAAAACAAATACCCCAAAATGAGAAACCAAAGATGAACCCCAGACAAATGGCAGTTACAAAGTCAGCAAATAATAATTAAAATAATGGAATATACACATATACACCCATGAGCAAAGTGAAACCACTCCAGCAAAAATAAAGTACAGTAGATTGACCTGGCAAACAAAGGAAGTAAAAAATTATATTTACCAGTTAAGAACAAAACTAACTAAAGGTCAAACTGGAAAACGAAACTAAAGCAAGGTGCCAAGTGGGGATTAAAGCAATGAAAACAAAACTAACACATAAGCTGAGAGGAAAGGAAAGAAAGAATAGATATGTAAAGTTAAACAGAGGTAGATGAAGATTTATATACATTAAAGATTAACTGCAAGGGGAAAAGAACAGTAGGAAAGCCAAAGGAATAAATGTAGAAAAATAAAAATAGGTTTAAAAAATTTTAAAAAGAGAAAAGAAAAACTTGACAGAACTGCAAAAGCCCAACATAGAGGCAGGGGTTTATAACAACAATAAAAACTGTGACTGAGGAGAAAAAGCTCAAAAGCTTAATTAGATTTCATAGTGCTAATAAAATCAACAACTACAACATAGGGAGGAAAAAGAGAAAAAATCCAAAGGAATCTACAGAACAAGTCAAAACATAAGAATAATAAATGTTTGTCTTGAGTCACTGCTTTCAGAGTCCTTTCCCTCTTTGGGAGTCACAGTCCACCTCACCTCCCTAGGATTCCCTCCAACACTGTGCTGATCTCTGGACCTGCTATGGCAGCAGCTCAGATTTTGATCTGGTCCTACTCCTGTGTCTTCTTGCCTCCAATGTCCACTGCTATCAGAACTAGTGTATTTTCTTTTGTGGGAGCTTTCAATGACCTTTTATATATTCCATAGACACAGGGTCTGCCTAGTTGATCATGTGGATTTAATCTGCAGCTTGTACAGCTGGTGGGAAGGTTTTCTGTCTTCTTCCATAGCCACACTGCTCCTGGGTTTCAGTTGTAGTTTTATTTCCACCTCCACAAGTGGGTCATCCACTGGGGTTTGCTCCTGAGGCTGCCCTGGAGGACTTGGGATTGCCCCTGTGAGTGCCAGGTATGGAGGTGGTGCAGCTGCTTGGGTTGCAGGGGTTCTGGCAGCACCAGGGACTCAGGGGAGTTGGTGGTTAGGGCAGTGGAAATATAGTGCTCTAGAAGGGTATGGCAACCAATATTAGCCGATACACTCCAGTATTCTTGCCTGGAGAACCCCTCTCTCTGCCAGAGAAGCCTGGCAGGCCACAGTCTACAGGTTTGCAAAGAGTTGAACACACCGATGCAACCCTGTACGCATAGACACAAGACAGTTTTTGGCCTGTGGTAGCTCTGCCCCAGTGAGGGTTGTGTGTGAAGGTGGTGCAGCTGCTTGGCTTGTGAGGACCCTGGTGGTGCCAGGTGTGCAGGAACATGGACTGTCTCTGCCTCAGGAGTTTTGGCCCTATCAGTTTTTTTTTTTAGCCTCTTGTAGCTGGTGATCAGAAGACCTCTTTGGCCAGTCTTTCTCCATAGCTCTGCCCATTCAGTCACTCACAGGGCTCCCTTGCCTAAGGTCCTCTATTGTTCGGCATGTCAGGCACATAGAGGGTCCTATGGCTGGGGTCCTACTCTGTAGTTCAGCACATCAGTCACTTAAAGGAGCACCCTGGGTGGGTCCTACTCTGTAGTTCAGTGCATCAGGTGTTTGATGGGCCGGCCTCTCTGTTGTTCAGCTGCTGATGCTGCCATGTAGGGAGAGGGAGGCTATGGTGATAGCTCCACCTCCTACGGGTGACTCAGCAGTATCACCTTGTTTCCATGGCTGCCCGGCTTTCCCACTACAATCTCTTCCACACATCCCCTCGATCCATCTCTCTCCAGTCAACAGCAGCCCTCGCCCTGGGATTGCTCCACAATCCCTAAACTCCAGCTCCCAGCTGCTGCACCTTCCAGGGGACCCACATCCCTGTCTGGGGTATATATGGCTGCAGCAAGGACTATCTGATTCTCATTCCATTTAGACTGCCACAGGCCAGTTGTTCCACTCACAGGCTTAAATGTTTCTCCTCTGACTCAGACAATTGCCCCAATATGGGGATCAGACCCCTATTTCAGTTCCCTCACCAACAGAGGGCAGGCCCAGTCCTACTAACACTCCCGTTTTTCCCCCTAGTTCCTTCATTCTACTGAGTTATGCATGGTTCTATATATTCTTTTCCACTGGTCAGGTACTCCTGTCCACTCTCAGCTGGTGTTCTGCATGCGCTTCTGTATCTGAGGTGTATTCCTGATGTATCCGTGGAGAGAGATCTACTCCACGTCCACCTACTCCTCCACCATCTTGTTCTCTCCTGAGGTGCCTGATATTTTATAAAATAGTGTGAGCCTTCTAGTTTCCAGTCTGACATGTAAAGAGCTTGGAAATTATAAAACCCATCCTTCCATCTGAAAAAAAAACTGAACAAAGTGAAAATCAACAACTCTGTTTGATCCACCAGAGAACTGAGATGATAGGGCAAACCAATGCCCTGAAAACTGGAGAAACAGAAAAACACAGAGAATCTCAGCTTACTGGAGCAGAAGTTGCTGCTAGAACCTGGAAGCACCACTTACAGGGCAACTCACTAATTTCTGGTTACTCAGTTGGGGTTGACTTAAGAGAGTAAAACCCCAGGGTGCCCAGTTTCAAGCGAAACCTCACATTTTGTGAGCTTTACCTCCAGGAGCCCTCCCACATTCTTAGGGTAAAGATCAGAGAAAAACTCCACTTGTGCTTGTGGCAGGGGAAGGAAAAAATTAACCATTTTGAAATAAACCCAGAGCATTTCTTTTTCCTTAGCAACTGTTTGTCCCCAAAGAAAACTAACATATGTCAATTGCTTTCCTAAATGCCAGCAATGAAAAACTGGAATTTAAAATTAAAAACACAACATCATTTATATTCAGTTCAGTCGCTGAGTTGTGTCCGACTCTTTGCAACCCCATGGACTGCAGCATGCCAGGCTTCCCTGACTATCACCAACTCCTGGTGCCAGTTCAAACTCATGTCCATCAAGTCAGTGAGGCCATCAAACCATTTCACCCTCTGGCATCCCCTTCTCCTGTCTTCAGTCTTTCACAGCATCAGGGTCTTTTCCAATGAGCCAGTTCTTCACTTGAGGTGACCAAAGTATTGGAGCTTCAGCTTCAGCATCAGTCCTTCCAATGAATATTCAGGACTGATCTCCTTTGGGATTGACTGGTTGGATCTCCTTGCAGTGCAAGGGTCTCTCAAGAGTCCAACACCATAGTTCAAAAGCATCAATTCTTCAGCACTAAGCCTTCTTTCTGGTCCAACTCTCACATCCATACACGACTACTGGGAAAACCAGAGCTTTGACTAGATGGACCTTTGTTGGTAATGTCTCTGCTTTTTAATATGCTATCTAGGTTGGTCATAGCTTTTCTTCCAAGGAGCAAGTGTCTTTTAATTTCATGGCTGCAGTCACCATCTGCAGTGATTTTGGAGCCCCCCAAAATAAAGTCTCTCATTGTTTCCATTGTTTCCACTCTATTTGCCATGAAGTGATGGGACTGGATGCCATGATCTAAGTTTTTTGAATGCTGAATTTTAATCCAGGTTTTTCACTCTCCTCTTTCATCAAGAGGTTCTTTAGTTCCTCTTTGCTTTCTGTCAAAAAGGTGGTGTCATCTGCACATCAGGTTACTGATTTTTCTCCCAGCAATCTTGATTCCAGCTTGTGCTTCAACCAGCCCAACATTTCACATGATGTACTCTGCTTATAAGTTAAAGAAGCAGGGTGATAATATGCAGCCTTCACATACTCCTTTCCCAATTTAGAACCAGTCTGTTGTTCCATGTCCAGTTCTAACTGTTGCTTCTTGACCTGCATATAGATTTCTCAGAAGGCAGATGAGATGGTCTGGTATTCCCATCTCTTTATCCACACAAAGGCTTTACCATAGTCAAAGAAGCAGAAGTAGATATTTTTCAGGAATTCCCTTGCTTTTTCTATCATCCAACGGATGTTGGCAATTTGATCTCTGGTTCCTCTGCCTTTTTTAAATCCAGGTTGAATATCTGGAAGTTCTTGGTTCACATACTGTTGAAGCCTAGCTTGGAGAATTTTGAGCATTACTTTGCTAGCATGTGAGATGAGTGCAATTGTGCAGCAGTTTGAACAGTCTTTGGCATTCCCTTTCTTTGGGATTAGAATGAAAACTGACCTAGCACTCAGAAAAATAAATATATTGGGGCTTCCCAGGTGGCACTAGTGGTAAAGAATGTATCTGCCAATGCAGGAGATACAGGAAACTCCAATTTACAACACCTTACTTTAGAGGGTTACTGTGGAAGTACAGTCAGAGAAGGCAATGGCACCCCACTCCAGTACTCTTGCCTGGAAAATCCCATGGACTGCAGCCTACCAGGCTTCTCCCTCCATGGGATTTTCCAGGCAAGAGTACTGGAGTGGGGTGCCATTGCCTTCTCCAATTAATGGGGAAAAAAGACAAATCAATCAATGAAACAGAATAAGGAGCACAAAAATAGATACACATAAATATAGACAACTGACCTTTGACAAAGAAGCAAGAGCAATTCAATGAGCAAATGATAGTTGTATTAGTTTTCTAGGACTGTCATGACAAAATTTCACAGACTGGATAGCTTAAACAACAGAAATCTTTTTTTCACAGTTCTGGAGTCTAGAAGTCCAAGATCATGGTATCCGCAGGTTTGGTTTCTTTTGAGGCCTCTCTCCTTGGCTTTCAGATGGCCACTTTCTCACTTTGTCTTCATATGGTCACCTCTTGGTCTGTATATGTGTCTGGTGTCTATAGTCCCTTTTTATAGGGATAGCAACTGTACTGGATAAGAGCCCACTCTAACAACCCATTTTAACTTAGTTACTTCTTTAAAAGCCCAATCGCTATATATGGTCACATTCTAAAGCACTGAGTTAGGGTTTCAACATATGAATCGGTGGGAGGGGATGAAATTCAGCCCATAACAATGTGGTTTGTTTTTTGTTTGGGGTTTTTTTTGGATAAATAATGTTGTGACAACTGAATCTCTACATCCAAAAAGAAAAAGATTAATCTAGAAGACCCTACATCTTTCACAAAAATTAATTCAAGATGGATCACAGACCTATATATATAAAACACAAAACTATAGAACTTCTTAAAGACAACATCAGAGAAAATACAGGTGACCACGGGCTTGGTAATGAGTTTCCTGATAAAACACCAAAAGCAGAACCCATGAAAGAAATATGAGAAGCTGGGCTTAATTAAAATGCAAAACTTCTGTGAAAGGCACTGTTTAAGAGAATGAGAAGACAAGCCACAAAGAGAAAATCTTTGTAAAACATATCTGATAAAGTACTTATTTCTGAATATATCAAGAACTCTTAAAACGTAACAATAAGAAAATATAGGGGCTTCCCTGATGGTTCAGTGGTAGAGAATCTGCTTGCCAATGCAAGAGATATGGGTTTGATCCCTGGTCCAGGAAGATCCCACATGTGGCAGAACAACTAAGCCCATGTGCCACAACTATTAAGCCTGTGCTCTAGAGCCCAGGAGCCGCAACTACTGAGCCCAGCACACCCTAGAGCCAGTACTCTGCAACAAGAGAAGCCACCACAATGAGAAATCCACACACTGCCACTGGAGAGCAGCCCCCACTCGCCACAACTAAAGAAAAGCCCAAGCAGCAATGAAGATCCAGCACATCCATAAATAAATTAATTAAATTACCCAAAAAATCTTTACAAAAAAAGAAAAGAAAACATGCATCCTAATCTAAAAGAAGATAGGGACTTCCCTGGTGGTCCAGTGGTTAAGATCCACCTTTCAGTGCAGGAGATGCAGGTTTGATCCTTGGTTGGGGAACTAAGATTCCAGTGCCACATAGTGCAGCCAAAATAAATTAACTAATAAAATAATAAAAAGATATGTGCTATCAAGACACAAAAAGGTGTGGAGGAAACTTAAATGCATATTGCTAAATAAAGAAACAAGTCTGAAAAGGCAACATATTGTATGATTTTAACTACATGGTGTTCTGGAAAAGGCAAAACTATAAACACAATAAAAAGATCAGTTGGTTGCCAGAGACTTGAGGGGAGAGATATAAAGATGAAGTACAGGAGATCTTTAGGACAATGAAGTTATTCTGTATGATACTACAATGGTGGACATGATGTTATACATTTGTCAAAAACTTTACAGCTATACCACACTGCTATGAACTCAACTATGTCCCCCAAACCCTAGCTCTCAATGTGACTGTTTTTGAAGATAGGGTTTGCTGCTGCTGCTGCTGCTAAGCCGCTTCAGTCGTGTCCGACTCTGTGCGACCCCACAGATGGCAGCCCACCAGGCTCCCCCATCCCTGGGATTCTTCAGGCAAGAACACTGGAGTGGGTTGCCATTGCCTTCTCGAAGATAGGGCCTATAAGTAGGTAATTAAGGTTAAATGAGATCTTAAGAGTGGGGCCCTGGTATTATAGGATTAGTGTCCTTATAAGAAGAAACACAAGAATCTCTCTCTCCTCAAGCACCAAGGAAAGGCAATGTGGGCACACAGACAGAAGCCAACCATCTATAAGCTAGGAAGAGCTCTCACCAGAAATGGAACCCTACTGGACATTAATCTTGGACTTCCAAGACCCTAGAACTGTGCACAAATAAACATTGGTGTTTTAGCCAACCAATATATGGGATTTTGTTATGGAAGGCTGAACAGACTAATACAAACACAGAATGAACCCTAACGTAAACTATGAATTTTAGTAGTATATAGTAGTATATCAATATTGGTTTGTTAATTGTGATAAACTTACCACACTAATGGAGATGCTAATAATAATGAAGACTCAATTGGATAAGACATGTGGATACATGGGAACTCTACTTTCTGCTCTATTTTTCTGTAAAACCCAATAGCTGCTTTAAAAAAAAAGTCTCAATTTAAGAAAAACACTTTGGTGACTTTTACTTTATAGTACATGTTTCATAAAGATTAAGATCTGACTGTGCTCTATAGCTATAAATATATCACCAGAGATTGATAGTTGTGTACGTTCATAAAGTTTTCATCTTTTGGGGAGTTCCCTGGTGGTCCAGCAGTTAGGATTCAGAACTTTCAGTCCTGGGGCCCTGGTTCAATCTCTGGTCAGAAAACTAAGATTCTCTCAAGTCACGCACTGTGGCCAAAAACGTTTTCATCTTTTTGGTCTTCAATGAAAATGTCGTTTTGCTGATAAGAAGAAAAGTGCTAAAATATTTTTTAAATATTAGTCAGAGGGCTTCCCTGGTGGTCCACTGCTCCCACTCCAAGCTCCCAATTCAGGGGGCATGGATTCAGTCCCTGGTCAGGGAACGAGATCCCACGTGCTGCAACTAAGGCCCAGAGTAGCCAAATAAATATGTTTTTTAATTTTTAAATTGAAAAAATAAATAAAATGTTAATCAAGATTCAATCTGAGAAGCAGAAATCCACAGCCCCTTCACCTTCTACCTCATAACAAAGAATTATCTAGTCCAAACCCTAGATTTTTCAACCTCCAAAATTAACATTTGGGACCAGATAATTCTATATGTGCACATTAGGTGGGGGGCAGGGGGTCCACGGGGTGCTGCCAGGCACATAGTGGGATATTTAGCCATGTACTTGAACTCTGCCAACTAGCACCCCTCTCTACCCCTCTTACCTCCTGTCTTCTGTCATGATAATCAGAAACATCTCCAAAGATCACCAAATTCCCATGGGGATCAAAACTGCCCTCAGTTGAGGATATCTTGAATGAAGGGATTTGATACTGTGATTGTAGAAGCTGTGGCATGTGAGGTCAGAATCTCAACTCTGCTGAAGGAGCTTGAAGTCCCCAGGGCAGTCAGGAAGGGAAGATGGACATAGAGTAGGGAAGAACAGGAACAAACTTAGAACTCACCAGCATGAGTTGGATTCCCACGAAGATGGACTGACACCCATGTTTTTTCTTGCTGTCTCTGGTGTTGATGACAGAGGTATCCTCCAGAAACTGGGGCTCTTGTTTTCAGAATTAAACACGCACCTGGCTCAAGAATAGAGAAACTGAAAGAAGACCTAGGGAAAGGTGGCAGTTGAAGTTTCAAGAGTGTGAACCAGCGAATATGCAGCATGTGTATGAGTTACAAAATGATTAGGACTTCATTTCCACCCTTCCAGTCTTCCACAAGAATCTCTTCTGTGGCTTACCCTAACCGGAAATACCTAGGAAACAGCATTGTGCAAAACGGTTCAGCCATATTACAAAACCACTGCAGAGTTTCTCTCTTTAATGTTGTAAGATGAAAGTGTTCAAAATGGGTTGAATAAGCTCATCATAGATTTTATTTCTTATTTTCAAATGAGCATCAAAAATATATATACAGAAACACCCTGGTGAATCTGCAGGAGACTTCAACTAATTATACATTTTCCCAAAAATATTTATTCCATTAAGTATATAAGCATATCCTGCTTCAGATGTTACTTGCACTGTGACCATATAAATCAGACTTTTTTAATCAATTGGAAACTTGATGTAACACCTGTGGAATATTTATAATTTATAGCTGCAAAAGACAGATGCTAATGATAAGAACTAATAACAAAATATTATCTAAATGAAACTCTAATCTGCTCCCAGCCTCCCCTTTCTCTGCTAAGTATCTAATTTTATCTCTTCAAGACAGGGTAATCTTAAATGGCCTGTATTTATATAATGCATTGCTATAGATTTTTTCATTCCCAACTAATCAGTTTAGAATCCATCTGCCGGAGTCTGAAGGTGTTCTTACTGGGGCTGGTTACAGAACCCTCCTTGTAAATGACTATGTTAATTAAGAAAGATGAAGTATGTCCTCTCTTTGATATAGAAAATCCAGATAATTTAGAATGGTTTCTCATAATAGCCTACTTATAACGTTAAAAGATAAGACGTGTGTGTGCTAGGTTGCTTCAGTCGTGTCTGACTCTTTGTGACCCTATCAACTGTAGCCCACAAGGCTCTTCTGGCCATGGGATTCTCCTACAAATAACAGCACAATCTCTCCTGTTGCCCCTTTGTTACGTTTCCAGGATAATGGGGGGAGCGGTGCTTAACTGGGAAACATCTTAGAAGATACTATCATATCATCGTATTGGTTCAATAAAGACTTTGTGAAGACATCCCTTTCTACAACAGGATTGGTCTGGGCTCTGCCCTTCTCTGATTGGCTGAACACCCATGGAGTAAACCATACCTCCTCTAAGATCCTATGAGCCAAACATCCTTGCTACTATGCTACCCCCAGAGCCTTAAAGGGTCTTGCCCCCCAGAGGATGTGTGTTCTGAGATCAACAACATCTTTTAGAGTAATACAGATATTGCTCTCTACTAAGGGGATCATATTGTTTATCTGTCTCCCAGTGAGATTATAAACTTCCACATAAAAGTATAAAAAGAATTCCAAATTCACGTCTCGTCTCTTTAACTGCAGGAAGTCATTTCTTCTCAGAAACTTTCAGAAAGAATCAGAGATATTTTCACTAACCAGTGGGGCAGCTACTTCAAATAACCAGGCCAAACCCCCACAGCTTCAAGCCTCAAAAGTCTCTCAGAAGCATCAGTTTGAGATGGAAATCTTCTCCCATGGTGTGCTCCAAACTGGGTAATCAGTCTACTGTGAGGATCCTGAGAGACGGCACTGATGCTTGAGCAACATATAGAGACTATTCTTTTCTGTATTACACTCAAGAATGTGTCCCACAATAAACTTACTTGAGTCCTAAAGTTAGCAATCTGTTACAATTAGTAACACAGACACTTTCTCCTGGGATGACAATTAGTAACACAGAGGCTTTCTCCTGAGATGTACAAACCAAAGTTTGATCTCTAGACTGTTGTTGGAACCTCTTCAAGGTGGACTGCCCTTCCTGAGCATGACCTAACCTAGACATCCTCCTATCTTCCAAAGAATTCTTTCTCAAGTTCCTGGTCATGCTCTCAGTAGCCTAAGACTCCCATTGAGGCCATCGCCCTCTTTTGGCCCACGACGTATATCTGAACCTTTGTTAAATGCTGGAGTTTCCATCTTTTCCCCCAGAAAGAATTCAGCTTATGTAAATAGTTCAGGCGTAAAGAGGTATGTCTCCTAATTCCACCCAACAAGAGTCCGTTTGAATCCAAGGTAACACAATTGCAAGGCCATGTCTAGAGGTGTGCCTAGAGGTAGTTGTATGCTCAAGAAGTCTTTAAGCAGCCTATTGACTGATAGGTAGGGCTCTCTCCCAGAGAAGGCAATGGCACCCCAATCCAGTACTCTTGCCTGGAAAATTCCATGGACGGAGGAACCTGATAGGCTGCAGTCTATGGGGTCGCTAAGAGTCGGACATGACTGAGCAACTTCACTTTCACTTTTCCCTTTCATGCATTGGAGAAGGAAATGGCAACCCACTCCAGTGTTCTTGCCTGGAGAACCCCAGGGACAGGAGAGCCTGGTGGGCTGCTATCTCTGGGTCACACAGAGTTGGACACGACTGAAGTGACTCAGCAGCAGCAGCAGCAGCAGGGCTCTCTCCCAACCCAGTTAGTTGTTTGGCCTGAGGTGTCCCAGCACTGGAGCCTATAGGTCTTGGTGTTAATGAGCTAGAAGAAGGATCTCACAATGGCACCCACCAATATCAGTATCCATGCAATAAAAGGACCTCCCAAGTATGACTGACTCCAGTGTCTATGTCCGTAGGGTGAGCCACAGTTCACTATCATCTCTATTTTTCTTTGGGACTCCCAAAATTAAGCCCCACTGGGCTTCAAAGACACATGTCCTGGGGGCTTGTCTTCCTAATGCAGGACCCCCAAGCTGGGAGCCTGATGAGGGGCTCAGACCTCTCACTCCAGTGGGAGAACCTCTGCAATATCATTTTTGTCCAGTGCGTGGATCTCCCACCCAGGAATATGGAATTTAATTATATCACAAGTCAGCCTCTCCCACCCATTATGCTGTGATATTTCCTTTAAGTCTTCAGTAGTAGAAGATTTTTTCTGGTAGGTTCCAGTCTTTTTCATCGATGGCTGTTTTGCAAATAGTTGTGATTTTGGTGTGCTCATGATAGGAGGTGAGCTCAAGTTCTTTCTACTCTTAGGTCTTTGGCCATCTCAGCCAAACTCCCTCAGTACATTTTTTAAAATATGGTAAACCATTGTCCAAAACACAAGAACACAAAAAAGAGTAGATGCTTAATGATGTTGGTTCCTTGTGTGATAGATGACTGGAAACCTCAATAATTTAGTAATCAATAAAATGATAATTGAGGCTTCCCTGGTAGCTCAGAAAGTTAATAATTCACCTGCAAAGTGGGAGACCTGGGTTCAGTCCCTGGGTTGGGAAGATCCCCTGGAGGAGGGCATGGCAACCCACTCCAGTATTCTTGCCTAGAGAATCCCCATGGACAGAGAAGCCTGGAGGGCTACAGTCCATGGGGTTGCAAAGAGTCGAACACAACTGAGTGACTAAGTACAGCACAGCACAGAATGATAACTATATTTCAAAATAATGAAGACTACACAATGATTCATCAAAAAAAAGGAAATATTTATAGTATAGCAAGTTTGCATATTTTTATATTCTATGTATGAACATCATTTTTTATATTAATGTATCAAGAATCTCTGTATTTGCATAAACAGAATCACCAATCCCAGGCCTGCCAGATAATAAACAGTTTAGTGAACCTAAAATTCGAATTTGTAGGTCTAAATTTTATTTTAGTGATAATTCCTCTCAAATCAATGCCTGAAACTGCACTGCTTTAAAGAATGGGGCATGAGTGCCCCCTTGTGATAGAATAAGCATTTAAATGCATTTGTAAATATTTTTCAGTTGCATATGAAGTAATTTGCACTCAGTCATTTCACAAACACAAAATGCCATCTATCGTTGGGCCAATCTTACCAGTGCTCTTAAGTGTGGAAACAATAAATATCTGAAAAGTTTGGTTAATGTTGATAGACAATATGAATAACTCACATAAAAATACTATTCCTCAATTATTCTGGTAGCTCCAATAAAAGCCAGATATGAAAGAGCCTCTTTCAACTGATCATCACTTAGCTGTCTCACAAATGCTCTCCATTCTTAGTAGCTAGACATGCTCCTAGAGCAACAGGAAGTCTCAGGACCATGCAGGTAGGCTCCTGTATGCTTCCATGATTTAGCTCTCCAATGAATGAGGTCCCTACTTTCCACAGTTGTTTGATCCTAAATCTACTTATATCAATTGTATTTGTACTCAAATTACACAAATAAATTAAATAATATGGAAAATAATGATTTATTAAAAGAAAAGAAAGTTTTTAGGTAAAACAAAACTAAGTTGGATGCTTTGAAGTGACTTCAGAAAATGTTATCAGGAAAAACTTTTCGAGATTGTACGTGGGCAAGAAAACTAAAAAAATCAAGACTAGAAGTCATACAAATATAGAAGAATTATAAATTCAGCAGCATCAGAATATTATCAGGCTACTCTAAAAATAATTTTTAATAAAAGCTTTAGCCTAAAATCAAAAGGCTGGTAAAAGCACTTATTTTTATATTTTATACTAAAATAAAACATTATAGGTACATATGCCTTTTCTGAATGATGCCCTATTAACTCTTCTGGTTCACTGAGTCTGAAGGGTACTTTCCCCCCAACTGTTCTTTTTTTTTTTTTCAGCAGTTTTATTTATTTATTTATTTTTGGTTGCACTGGGTCTTCATTGTTGTATGGGCTTTTCTCTAGCCACAGTGCGTGGCTGTCTCGTGTTGGCGTCTCTTGTTGTGGAGCATGGACTCTAGGGCAAGCAGCCTTCAGTAGTCACAGCACGAGGGCTCAGTAGTTGTGGCTTATGGGCTCAGGTGCTCGGCTATATGTGGGATATTTCCAGAACAGGTATCAAACGTGTGTCTCTTGCATTGGCAGGTGAATTCTTTACCACTGAACCACCAGGGAAGCCCCTGCTCATGTTTTATATATATTAACTTAAAAATTGTATGGAATGTGAATTTGGCCAGATTCTACAATGAATTTGGGTGTGTGTGACCTGAAATACAGGAAATTTGTCTCTGGTTAAAAATCAAACCACAGCATTTGGCAGAGACATCTGGGAATATTTGTATAAACTTTTGACCCCTAAAATTACACTTCCTTTACATTGCTAAAATCAATGTTTTGTATAAAGCTTTATGTACACGACAGTCATCTGGAATCTTCACCAAAGAAGGGCATTCCACACTCATTTTAAGTAAAGCAAAATGACTTGTTATCTGCAAGTTAGAGCATAACTTTTCATGGTGACATGATCAACTGATCAGCATCAGATCAGAGGGCTTCCATCTCATTCTTTAAATGATTTTTCTTAATTTCCTAGGAAATTGTGAATATAAGTAGCTCAAAAAATGTAAATAGCCAATGTTTTTCTGAATTACATTTACTTAAAAATTTTTAAGCACCTACTGTGCATTCCGTTTTTTCTTTGAACTTACACAGCAATCTCAGTAACTGTCTCACTGATTAGCAGATTTTGAAGCATAATTGTCTCATTTTGGATTCCATGATAGAATGTAATGGTAATGTACCATAATGTAATGTACCAGAATACATGTATTCACATATTATGTATTCAGTTATTATTTAGCATGTACTATGTGCCAGACTCTGTTCTTAGCCAAACTGAGAACAAAACATAAAAACTCCACATGTTGAGCTTACATGTGGTAGAGCAGAATATAAAAATCAATAAACACAAAATTTAGTGTGTTAGGAAGCAATATGTGTTTTAGAAAAAAAATAAAGGAGAGAGAGAGATAGGTGCAGAGTGTTGGGCAAGAGTTGCGATTCTAAATAGACTGGCCTGGAAATGCAAATGAAAACCACAATGGGATATCACCTCACACCTGTCAGAATGGCTATCATCCAAAAGAACACCAAATACTACTATATTTAAAATAGATAACAGCTAGGATCTACTGTATAGCACAGGGAACTCTGCTCAACATTCTGTAATAAATTAAATGGGAAAAGAATTTGAAAAAGGATACAGGTATATGTATAACTGAATCATTTTACTGTATGCCTGAAACTAACACAACATTGTAAACCAACTATAGTCCAATATAAAATAAAAATGTAAAAAGTAAACACATTTTAAAATCAAAACAGGAAGAATTTTTTAAAGCTTCATAAAATATAGTTGAAATTTTGATAGTATATGCTTCCCTGGTGGCTCAGAGGTAGTATATAGTAAAAGTCTAATAAATCATATTTCATTCCAGAAATAAATTATTTATTAATATTAACAATTGTTTTACTTTTAGCAAAGTATACCTTCTAGTTTTAAATACTGAAAATCTTAGATTATGAATTAGGAGTAATTTATGATGATCAATTTTTTCTCTCCCCATTTTGGAATTTGGTTTAAAAGATTTTTTAATTTAATAAATAAATAAACTGGCCTGGTAAAACCACACTGGGAAGATGACATTTTGGTCAGGACCTGTAGAAGGTGAGAGAACAAGCCAGGAAGAAACTGTGGGGAGAGCAAACCATCCCAGGAGGGGTACAGCCTTGACAAGCCCTAGTCATAAAGCAGTTTCACTTACAAGCAGAGTAACAATATAACTTATGCCCAAAGCAAGACATATGTATTAGGCAGCCTGTGACATGAGTTTCAGCAGCAATAAAACTATAGGTATCTAAAATGTAATAATGTTCTCTTCTATGCTTCTTGCTATTAAAAAAAAATCTACTACCCTAAAGTCATAAAAACAATGTCTTTTCATAAATTATGACAGCATGATATACATTCCGTACATGAAACTCCTGCTGTAATTTCTGCTCAACCCAAAGTGCTGCTTTAGAGGTAACAACAAGCTATCTAATAAGCATGAACATGGAGAAATTCAGGAGCTCAAAGTATTTGTCCATTTTCCTCCCAGTCAGGTTTTTAAAGAAATGAGTACCTACATTTTTGTCAAGGTCAGATTCATTTAGGGAAAACATGAATAATCCTTTAATCTCATTCCCTGGAGTTCTCTCTGCCTGGGAAGTTATCTGCCCAGGGTACTACTCCCTTGCATAGGTACATGTTTACCACAGCACAGCTGTTAAAGCCAAAACTTTAGAAGAATGGATAAAACATATGACAAACTCTTTAAAAATATAGTAAGTTCTTGTTGAGAGAGCAGGAACCAGCCAAATTTTTGAGAAACTCTTCTGTAGGTGTGGGAAGGCTGCTCGACCATGATTCGTTGAATAACCTCAGATAAACTGTTTTTTCTGCATCTATTCTCCCATTTTTAAAATGTGGAAATAATAAAATATGTTTTACCCATTACACAATATTAATGCTAGATAACATATGTTAAAAGGCTTTGACTAATATAAAACACTATACATTGTCAACATCACTTATAATTTGTTGATGAACTACTATAATTAAAGCAATATTTGTTTGTGTGTGTGTGTGTGTGTGTGTGTTAGTTGCTCAGCCATGTCCAACTCTTTGCAACCCCATGGACTGTAGCCCACCAGACTCCTCTATCCATGAAATTCTCCAGGCAAGAATACTGAAGTGGGTAACCATTCCCTTCTCCAGGGGCTCTTCCCTACCCAGGGATCAAACGCAGGTCTACTGCATCGCAGGCAGATTCTTTACCGTCTCAGCCATCAGGGAAGTTTATTGGAGACAGAGAGCCAGGATACAAAAACAAAAGCAAAACCAGCATAATATCATCCTTACTCATGGAATAAGATTAGAATTGTATGAATAACATGTGCTTTATAGAAATGCATGCAAGCATTCACATTGTTTTAAATAAAGCCAATCACTTAGTAAAGATTACAACTGGAATAAATTACTAAATAGTACTGAGGTTTTGAAGATTATCTATTGATGATGTAAGTTTTCCAGGAACAGTCACTGAAAGAATTGAGAGTTTTATGATAGAAGGGTGAGTCAGTACATAATGAGAGAAAACAAAGAATAAACAGGGGGGGAAAATAAGAAAAATCACTACAGGTTCACAAGAGATAGAACCAAAACAAAATTTTGAATAATGAGGATTTTGTCACTTAAAAGGGAGAAATTCAGTCTTGGGCACATTTAATTTAGCTTGACAAAGTGGCCACAGGACTGTAATCCAGGTCCCAGGTGGTATTAGATCATTGAATTGGTAGAGCAAGATCAGATCTAGGTTGTAAAAGTGTCAACCTAATAAAAATTTCTCCTGGTATACCTGGGTAAAATGAAGTGAGATTAAAATAATTGTTTTAGGCCTGCCCTGATGGTCCAGTGGTTAAGAATTCACCTGCCAGTGCAGGGGACATGGATTTGATCCCTGGTCCCGGAAGATTCCACAAGCTGCAGAGTAACTAAGCCTATGCACCACAACTGCTGAGCCTGCATGCTCCAACCACTGAAGCCCACAGTGTCTATAGCCCATGCTCTGAAACAAGAGAAGCCACAGCAATGAGAAGCTGGTACACTGCAACGAAGAGTAACCCCCACTCACCACTAGAGAAAGCCCATGCGCAGCATGGAAGACCCAACACAACCAAAAATAAATAAAGTAGAAAAAATAATTTTAAGTAACTGTTTTAGCTGTTCCTGCCTAACAGTGAATAATAAGGTTGATGGGATTCTCCAGGGAAGAATACTGGAGTGGGTTACCGTTTCTTTCTCCAGGGGATCTTCCCGACCCAGGGATTGAACCCAGGTCTCCCTCATTGGAGGCAGACACTTTAACCTCTGAGCCACCAGGGAAGCCCAATAAGGTCGATAGGTAAAGCATTTATAGAGACATCCCTTTCATTCCATCCATTGTATAAATACCAAGCCTCTGTTCATCTCCTGGTGCTGGAAGAATCTGGTTACTCACAGCTCCCCATTGTCCCTTCTGCCCATTGTCCGCCCTTCCTTCTGGACTCCATCCCATCTGTCTATGCTCTTGCCTTCCAGATGTCTGTTTTAGCTTTTAGCCCATAATTTTGTTTGGAATGTACATATTATCTCTTACTTTCAAAATCAGCTGCCAATTGTAAAAGAAAAACTGTCCCAAACCTGGTCTGTGACAGCACTTTTTACTTGGTGTAATGGCCAGCCTCTCTCTGGGAAGAAGTGAACTGGTGATAAAATGCTTAAGCAATTTTCAGATAAACTTTAATAAAATTAAGATTTGTTCTAGGAAAGTCAGGTTGGGTAATAGCTGATATGAATCAAGCCAGGAAGTTGTTGGTGATGAACACAGTTTCTGTAGTGACATAAAGCAGACACCAGACTACACCTGGGTTGAGGAATAAAGGAGAAGTAAAGAATTGTAGACTGTAAATGTAGGTGACTGTTTCAAGAAGCTTGGCTGGAAAATGGAAAATGAGGTGGCAGCTTGTTTTGAAGGACAATGGACATGACTGTGTTGAAGGAAAGGAGGAAAAGAAAACTAGGAATGGAAGCTAGATGTTGACTTTTTGTTCCTGAATAAAAACTTTTGCCTCTTGTAACAAATAAGATGATGTGCTCTGATTTGGTTTCATTTACTTAGAATAGGTAAGCACTAGGAATTTAGAGCCAGAGAAAAGCTTATTTTTAGTACCTAGTATATTAGCGAGGCAGTGTGATATAGCGTAGGGCTTCCTCAATTTTTCTAGTGTTCTTGCCTGGAGAATCCCAGGGATGGGGGAGCCTGGTGGGCTTCCGTCTATGGGGTCACACAGAGTCGGACACGACTGAAGTGACTTAGCAGCAGCAGCAAGCTCAGGTGGTAAAGAATCCAACTGCAGTGCAGGAGACCTGGACTCGATCCCTGGGTTGGGAGGATCCCCTGGAAAAAGGAGTGGCTACCCACTCCAGCATTCTGGCCTGGAGAATTCCATGGACTGTATAGTCCATGGGGTTGCAAAGAGTCAGACATGACTGAGCAACTTTCACTTTCAATTTCAAACTCACATAAAGATCTTAACAAACATAAATATTCCTAGGCTCAATGCCAGACCCACTGAACCAGAATATCTAAAAAGAAAGACCCGGAAATCTGTGACTTTAACAAGTATCTTATGAACAAACAAGTTTGAAGGAAAAAAATGGCATAATAGTGTAAAGGACAGGCTTGGAAATCAGAAAATACTTGGGTTCAAACCCTTCTTCATCATGATATGGGCTTACCTCCCTCAGTGGTTGTGGTATGGCCAAAATGAAATAAAACACACAAAGTGCCTGGTATACACAAATGTTCAACCTATATTTGATATCCAGTTTTAAAAATAAAACTTGTTTTAGAAAACTCCACTCCCCAAACCCAAATGACTGCCAGTGAAAACTCCAGTGACCTCTAATGAACCAGATTTTGTTTAAAATAAAGCTGGTCTGAGGATTATGTAACCAGTCTCTTTTCCTATCAAGTAGTCCTAATGAGGGTGAATCTTTGAATTAGCCTGCAAGGGGCCTTATGCCCTTGCAGCAAGATTATAATAAAACTTCAACGTTGCTCCTAACTAAAATTTTTAATGAGATTTCTCTATCACAACCCTTCAAGTCTGGTGGATTTTCCCAAACCCTGGACTGTGTTTACTTTCTGGCACTAATGTTTTTACTTTGAGTTCAGTTCAGTCACTCAATCGTGTCCTACTCTTTGCGACCCCATCACAGCATCAGAGCACACCAGGCTTCCCTGTCCATCACCAACTCCCGGAGTTCACTCAAACTCATGTCCATCGAGTCGGTGATGCCATCCAGCCATCTCATTCTCCGTCGTCCCCTTCTCCTCCCACCCCCAATCCTTCCCAGCATCAGAGTCTTTTCCAGTGAGTCAACTCGTCGCATGAGATGGCCAAAGTATTGGAGTTTCAGCTTTAGCATCAGTCCTTCACCATTCTATATATTCTGATATTGCCATAAAATGGTCTCCCACAGCTAACCCACCTGGAAAGATGGAACTGTACAAGCTTTTAAAGCTTTTATTAGAGGAGAGTAGTGAATTTGAGGAGGGCCATGTTGTCCTTTCAAGGATAGGAATTCAAGACCAGGGACTTTGACTTATAGGTATGTTATAGCAAAGCAATAGACATAAAGCATTCAGTAATCCTGATGCTGGAAACTGGTACAAACCAGAGAGAGAGAATTATAGGTAGGATCTTTCTAAAAAGCTAGAATATCATATCAAACATCAGGGACTGAGTGAAGCCCTAAACAGAGAACAGAGCATAGGATGCACAAGTTGGAATTGAAGATCAGAGTTGAGCAAGTGGAGTTGATTGGATATCTCTGGCCTAAAACCACCTTGTTGAATTTAAACGAGACTCACCCCAGGGAGTAACGCTGGGCTTGATAAATAAGTTTAAAGCTTGAGGATGTTTTTGAATATCAGTAATACACCAGGATTTTGGCTTTGATTTTCCTGCTTCTTTTATTTATTTATATAGTTGAAATATCTGCACTCCTTTAGTTTCACTTAGTAAAGAGGGATTGATTTGGTCACTTTATTAGACTCTGCTTCACTTTGAACAGCTTTGATCTAATTGGCTCAGCTTTGGGGTAAGGTTGTTAAAGAGATGGGATGAGGCATATGGCAGCAGCAATCAGGGACCAAGATGGCAGCGTGGCTGAGGAGACAAACTAGATGAGCAGAAGGAGAGTAGATGTGAAGCACCTTGGGAAAGAAGATGGAAACAAAGGCCTGAAAGAGTAGGTTACTCCAGTGCAACCAGCCTAGAATGCAGAGGGGGAAGCTAGTCAGTTAGGGGAGAGAAATGGTGGGTCAGTGAGATGCAGTAGAAGACAGATCCAGATAAGCAGGTACTCAGAGAGGTCTCCAATAACCCAAACACTGGAATCACTGGAAAACACTTTGAACAAAGATTCCTTCCCTCTGCCCAGAGCATTTTTCTCTGAGACATCCACAGGACTTACTCTCTCTTACTTCCTTCAGACCCTGATCAAACATGTCCTTCACAGCAAAGCCCTCTCTGGTCATCTTATCTAAACTGCCAACACCTTCACAAATACACACACAAACATATACACTCTCTCTCCTTCTCCAGCTGTCTTGTTTTTTCTGGGTTTATTGGGTGTGTTTATTTTTTTGGCATTAGTATAGATACACATTTACTTCTTAAGGTTTCAATTCACTAAGAAGACAAAACAATTCTGTATTTGCATGCACCTAATAACATGGCCTCGATTGTATATAGCAAAATTCACAGAACTATAAATAGAAATGGATAATTCAACAATTATTGATAGAACAATCAGCCAAAAATTCATTAAGAGCTACGTTTTTTACAATACATTAAAAACTTAATCTAATGGCTTCATCTAGATGATGAAGAACACGTTCTTCTCCAGTGCAGAACATGTCCTTCTCCAACCCTCACTAAGGTCAAACATACACTGGGCCACAAGCAAATCTCAACAAACTTCAAAGGATAGCAATTATATAGAATGTTTCCTTACCATAATGTGATAGCAAAAATATGCCTAAGAAGTTCCTACATGTATAGAAACTAGGAATACACTTTAAAATAACCTATGGGGTCTATTATAATTATTTATGCTTTCTGTTCTTTCTTGTTTAGCTCACCAGAGATCTAATCAACAAATACTTCTTGCAATAAATATTGAACAGTTTGTTAGCTAATCATGAGGATAACTTGATAAAAAGTAATTAGAAGTACCAGAACACAATTTATGCACACTGTTGTGGGGAGGTGGGAGGGAAAGACAGTACTGAGAAAATAATTTAATAAACAGCATCATGAATCTTATAATTGAAAATGAATCTTGGAAAAAAGTCTAGTTGGAAACTATCCTTGTTTTGGACTGACTGTGCCCCCACCATCAAGAATTCATATTTTGAAGTTCTAACCTCTGGTGTGATGGTATTAGGAGATGGGGCCTTCAGGAGGTGCTTAAGTTTAGAGGTTATGAAGATAGAGTGCACATGATGGAATTAGTGTCCCTAAAAGAAAGGAATTAGTGTCCCTAACAGTGTCCTCTCTCTAAAATGTGAGGACATGCACAGAAGCAAGCCAGGAAGAGAGCCCTCCCCAGGAAGTGAATCTGTTGGCTCCTGGATCTTGAACTTCCCAGACTCTAGAACTGTGTGAAATAAATATCTTTTGTTTAAGCCATCCAGGCTGTGATATTTTGTTCTAGCTGTTCAAACTAAGACAATCTTAATGAACTTTAATAAAATATTGGTTAAATAAGTTATGGCATAGGCATATGAATGAATACTATGCAACTGTTGAAGAATAAGGAAGCTATATGATATTATAGAAAGATCTCAAAATACATCATATTAAAAGAAAAAAATCAATGTGAAAACAGTATATATGGATACTGCATTTTGTATAAAAAGGGAGTAAAACCAAAAATGTATCTTTTTATATGTTAATGTAAACATAAAGAAACGTTTGAGGATAGGTAAAAGGAAGGAAAATAGGGTAGGAACTAGAGAGATAGTGGACAAGCATGCAAGAAACACTTTGTACTTCATAATATTTTTATTTTTGAACAACAGTAAGTCTCTCTAAAAACAAATGAGTGTGTATTCCAAGAGTGCGTTTGTAAGTCCAATTTGTTCCTAAGACCAACAAACTTAGCCTAGGTACACAATTAACACAATTGGCTATTGAACTATAATATTGAATTATAATTGGTTTATAATAATTTTTCACAAGACACAAATAATACATAAAAAGCAAAAACAAAATATAAGGAAGGACTTCTTTGGTGATCCAGTGCTTAAGAATCTTCCTGCCATTGCAGGAGACATAGGGTCAATCCCTGGCCCAGGAAGATTCCACAGGCCGTGAAGCAACTAAGCCCCTGCACCACAACTACTGAGCCTATGCTCTAGAGCCTGTTCTCTGCAAGAAGGGAAGCCACCACAACGAGAGGCCTTTGTACCACGACTCACCACAACTAGAGAAAGCCCTGCACAGCAACGAAGATGCAGCACAACTCAAAATAAACAGATAAATTGCGCTCTGTAGCTTAGTCATGTCCAGCTTTTTATGACCCCATGGACTGTAGCCCACCAGGCTCCCCTGTCCAAAGGATTTCCCAGGCAAGAATACTGGAGCAAGTTTCCATTTCCTACACCAGGGGATCTTCCCAACTCAGGGATCAAATCCCCATCTCATGCGTCTCCTGCATTGCAGGAGGATTCTTTACCACTAATGGCTCAGATGGTAAAGAATCCACCTGCAATGTGGCAAACCTGGGTTCAATCCCTAGGTTGGGAAGATCCCCTGGAGGAGAGCTTGGCAACCCATTCCAACCCACTCCAATATTCTTGCCTGGAGAATCCCCATAAACAGAGGAGCCTGGCGGACTATAATCATAGGGTCACAAAGAGTCAGACATGACTGAGGGACTAAGCACATGCAAATATTTTAAAAAGTAAGGAAAACATTTTTAATCTTACAGTACAGTACAGTACCTTGAAAAGTACAGTAGTTCAGTACAAGAGCTGGTATGCAGGGGCCCATTTGCAACTTTGAAATTTTGCAAACTTGAAGGTTCGTATGTAGGGGACTTACTGTATGTGGGGAAAAAAATGTCTTTTCAAAAGAATAATTTAAAAAATATGAATCCCTGACCTCTCTCTGAAATTCAAAAGTGCTTGCCCAACATCTCCCCTGAAATGTCTAATAGGCTTCTCAAATATGACATATCCAAAACAGAACATTTGATTTCTGTCCCCTCAAACCTCCTTCTCTCCCACTCTTTTCTAACTCAGTAAAGAACACCACCATTCACAGTCTTATTCAAGTTCCAAATCTGAGAGCTATCTTTAATTTCTTTTTTTCCTATTCCAGTGAATTTGTGAACATGTCCCATCAATTTCTGCCACCATGGCAGAACCCTAATATGCCCACTTCTTACTATTTCTACCATTGTCATCCCCGTCCCAACCACTGTCACCTGTCACCTGGACCTCTGCAATAGTCTCAGAGGTGTTTATTCAAATGACACCCACAGAAAAGAACTGCCTGTTTCTAGTCCATGACAACACAAGAACTTCGTGCTAAAATGAAATGCAACTAATTCGCTAAGCATGATATTAACATTTAGATCAACTAACAATTTTTTCATAGCCAAAACTTTCTTGATGAAAGAGGGGACACATTGGTTTGTACTCTGGAGGAAGCTCTGTATTTCTTTGCAGAGCAGCCCTCCAAGTGGTACCGCTGCTAATGTCATTCTTGCCCACTTAATCATATACCCATTCTATGTATAGTAAGTAGCCCAAAGTTGTTTTTAAAATATTTATCACAGCAGGACTTCCCCAATGGTCCAGTGGCTAAGACTTCTCATTCCATTGCAGGGGACCTGGGTTCGATCCCTGGTCAGGGAACTAGATCCCACATACCACAACTGGAAAAAAAAAAAAAATCAGAGTGCCACAACTAAGAACTGGAACAGCCAAATAAGTACATGAATATTTAAGCAAAAATGAAAAACACTGGACTTGCCTCATGGCGCAGTAGATAAGAATTTACCTTGCAATTCAGGGGACATATGTTCAGTCCTTGATCGGAGAAGTTTCCACATACCTCGAGGTGACCAAGCCTGTATGTCACAACTATTGAGCCCATGTTCTGGAACATATAAGCTACAACTACTGCAGCCCCACATACTGAAGCCTGTGTTCTGCAACAAGAAAAGCCAACATAATGAGAAACCTGCACACTACAACAAAAAGTGACCCTGTCTCACCACAACTAGAGAAAACCCTCTAGCAGCAACAAAGACTCAGCACAGCCAAAAATAAAATAAAAACATTTATCACATCATGTTGCCCCCAGCTTAAAACTCCCCAGAGCCCTCCCATGGCAACAAGACTAAAATCTAAGCCTCTTACCAAACTCTAAATGGACTTACATCACCTGGCCCATCTCTCCTTCATTATACACCAGTTGTTTTCATCTCTGGACCTTTGGTCCTTCTATCTGGAATTACCCGCTCCTATATCTTCTTGTGGCTGATAGAGTGTCATCATTTAGGTCTTAGCTCAGATTAATGGTGATAGGGTGAAGGTTATAAGTGATCTTATCCACCCAGCTTTATATTTATTTTTGTTTTTAGGGAATACAGAATGAAATAGATGACTCTTCTTGAAATTGGACAATACCTTATGCTATAGATCATTGTGTGTTATGAGCTGAATTGTGTCTCCCAAAAATTCCTACAATGAAGGTAACCCACAGTACCTTTGAATACTAATGTACTTGAGATAGGATCTTTTAAGAGGTAATTAACTTAAAATGAGGCCATGAGGGTGGGCTTTAATCCAATATTCCTGCTATTCTTGAAAGAAGAGGAGATTAACACACTGACACATAGAGGGGGAAAATGTGTGAAGACAACCAGCTACAAGCCAAGGAGAAACCTCAGAAGACACCAATCCTGCCAACACTTGATCTCAGATTTCTAGCCTCCGAAATTGTGAGGAAATACATTTGTGTTGCTTAAACCACCTAGTCTGTGGTACTTTGTTATGGTAACCATTGTAAACTAATACATTGTATATTAACACCTCCCTGCATTTGCTTTGAGTATTGCATCCTAATTTTTCTTTCCCTCTGATATTTTGTTTTAGTTTTATTTTCTATCTGTGTTTACCTAATCACCTCAAATCTTATTTGGAATCTATCAGTCCCTGAGGTATGAGTCTAATGATCCTCCTTAAAAAGTAGAAAGTGAAAGTTGAGCAGTCATGTCTGACTCTTTGTGACCTCATGGACTACGGGGTCCATGGAATTCTCTAGGCCAGAATACTGGAGTGGGTAGCCTTTCCCTTCTCCAGGGGATCTTTTCAACCCAGGGATCAAACCCAGGTCTCCCACATTGTGGACAGATTCTTTACCAGCTGAGCTACAAGGGAAGCTTAAAAAGTGGGATTAAGATTAATTTGCCATCACTAGTTCTTAATAAATCCTCCTGGATCCTGATCTACACTGCTTCCATTTCTAAGTGGTTGTGTGTCAAATGTCTAATGATATTTTCAGGAATGTTGCCAAGGATCCACACCAGATTGGGATCAAGGGAAGCATCTAAAGAGTCTGGAGCCAAGAATCTGGAGTTGGAAATAGTACCAAGTACCAAAGACCTGAGGAGTGACTTTTGAAATCTGGGCACTGCTTTTAACAAAACTGATCAAAGAAATTGTTTTCTGCAACCAGCTGTATGCTTAAAAGTGTATGTACAATTGCTGAACACATTGCTAACCATGGGTGCATGCATACTCAGTCACTTCAGTTGTGTCCGACTCTTTGCAACACTATGCGCCGTAGCCCACCAGGCTCCTCTGTCCATGGTATTCTCCAGGCAAGAATACTGGAGTGGGTTGCCATGCTCTCCTCCAAGGGATCTTCCCCAGTCAGGGATCGAACCCGCATCTCCTGCATTGCAGGCGGGTAGTTTTCTGCTGAGCCACCAGGGGAAGCCATTGGGTTATTTAATTCTCACCACAATCCTATGAGGCAGATACTAATATCTCCATTTTAGAGACGAAGAAATTGAGACACTAAAGAGTTCAGGAACTTTCCTAAGGTCACACTGCTGGGAAGAGACAGAGTCTGTTTGGATAATTAGGCTGCTTGATTACACTACAGAAAACAAACAGACACACAGTCAACTCAGCTGAGCAAACATTTATTGAGCAGCTACTATATCCAACCACTGTGTTTGGACAGTAGATCACAGCAAACTGTGGAAAATTCTTAAAGAGATGGGAATACCTGATCACCTTACCTGTCTCCTGAGAAACCTGTATGCAGGTCAAGAAGCAACAGTTAAAACCAGGCATGGAACAACAGACTCGTTCAAAATTGGGAAAGGAGTATGTCAAGGCTGTATATTGTCATGCTGCTTATTTAACTTATGTGCAGAGTACATTATGTGAAATGCCAGGCTGGATGAATCACAAACTGGAATCAAGACTGCTGGGAGAAATAGCAACAACCTCAGTTTTCAGATGATACCACATTAATGGCAGAAAGCAAAAAGAAACTGAAGAGTCTCTTGATGAGGGTGAAAGAGGGGAATGAAAAAGCTGGCTTAAAACTCAACATTCAATAAACTAAGATCATGACATCTGGTCCCACCACTTAACAGCAAATAGGTGGGGATAAAATGGAAACTGGTAGATTTTATTTCCTTGGGCTCCAAAATCACTGCAGACAGTGACTGCAGTCATGGAAGAAAAGCTATGACAAACCTAGACAGCATATTACTTTATTACATTATTATTTTTTTTTGTATTTTCTTTTTTTTTTGGTAATTAATTTATTTTTTATTGGAGGCAAATTATTTTACAATATTATATTGGTTGGTTTTACCATACATTGACATGAATTCGCCCCAGGTTTACATAAGTTCCCCCTCCTGAACCCCCCCTCCCACCTTCCTCCTCCCTTTATCCTCCCTCTGGGTCATCCCCGCATGCCAGCCCCGAGCATCCTATAACATGCATCGACCCTGAATTAGTGATTCGTTTCACATATGACAACATACGTGTTTCAATGCCATTCTCCCAAATCATCCCACCCTCACCCTCTCCCACAGAGTCCCAAAGACTGTTCTATACATCTGCGTCTCTTTTGCTGTCTCGTATACAGGGTTATCATTTGCATCTTTCTAAATTCCATATATATGCGTTAGTATACTGTATTGGTGTTTTTCTTTCTGGCTTACTTCACTCTGTATAATAGGCTCCAGTTTCATCCACCTCATTAGAACTGATTCAAATGTATTCTTTTTAATGGCTGAATAATACTCCATTGTGTATATGTACCAAAGCTTTCTTATCCATTCATCTGCAGATGGACATCTAGGTTGCTTCCATGTCCTGGCTATTATAAACAGTGCTGCAATGAACATTGGAGTACATATGTCTCTTTCAATTCTGGTTTCCTCGGTGTGTATGCCCAGGAGTGCGATTACTGGATCATATGGCAGTTCTATTTCCAGTTTTTTGAGGAATCTCCACACTGTTCTCCATAGTGGCTGTACTAGTTTGCATTCCCACCAACAGTGTAAGAGGGTTCCTTTCTCTCCACATCCTCTCATTATTACTTTTACTTTACATATTATTACATATTACTTTATTACATTACATATTACATTACTTTGCTAACAAAAGTTTGTATAGTCAAAGCTGTAGTTTTTTCAATAGCTCATATACAGATATGAGAATTGGACCATAAAGAAGGCTGAGCACTGAAGAAATGATGTTTTCAAATTGTGGTACTGGAGAAGACTCTTGAGAGTCCCTTGGACTGCAAAGAGATCAATTGACTGATCAAACCAGTCAATCCTAAAGGAAATCAACCCTGACTATTAACTGAAAGGACTGATGCTGAAGTTGAAGCTCCAATACTTTAAACAACTGATGCAAAGAGCTAACTCTTTGCAAAAGACCCTGATGTTGGGAAAGATTGAGAGCAGGATGGGAAGAGGGCAACTGAGGATGAGATAGTTGAATGGCATCACCAACTCAATGGACACGAGTTTAAGCAAACTTCGGAAAATAGGGAAGGACAGGGAAGCCTGGCATGCTGCAGTCCATGGGGTCCCAAAGAGTCGAACATGACTTAGATACTGAACAACAACAACTATGTCCAAACATTGTTCTGGAAATACTAAAGATACAAAGATGAATAATACATAATTCTGCCCTCAAAAAGCTCTTGGTCTTGCTGGGCAAAATCAAGAGCCATGCAAATAAATAAATTACAGTATTGTGTGATAGAGCAACGAAAGAAAAGAAGTTCAGGCTTCAGAAGTGTTAGGGGGGAGGAAATTTGCCTCCATTCTAGGGATAGTTTTCCAAGGAAGTTAACCTTTGATCCTGGTTTTGAGAAAAGAGCTGGCATTCACCATGCAGCTAAAATAGAGAAGGGAATGTCAAGCAGAGAGCCCAACATGGTAAGTCTAAGGAACAGTCATATTGCTGGAGATAAAGTGAGAGGGGAGAGACAGTAAAGGAGACTAGACTTACTGACATTATGCTTCCCCTAGGTGTCTTTCTCATTTCACGTTTACCCAATATTCATCATAACTTATCTTGATTTTTTTTTTACCATTTAATTTGGTATACTTTACTCCACTTGGAGAATAAATTACTGGAGGATTGTATACTTTACCCCACCTGGAGCTCAGCTAATTTCCTTCACTGGTTGATTGGATTCAACAGGTCTCCTTATTACCTGACTGGATTCTGCATTCCTTTCATATCTTCTTGGTGCAACATCAATTCTATAACTACTTAATTGGCAGGCTAGAAGAGATGGATATGAACAGGTAATTCCTATCCAGTGACCAAGGGTAATGTTAGACACATGTACCTCCCACTGTGGTAGCAGGAACCAAGGCATGTTCACCATTTGAGTGGGTGACGACTAAACTGAATCTTGGAGGATGAGCAGGTATTCCAACAGAGGTATTGTACAGAGGCATGAAGCCCAGATTGCATGGGATACCTGAACTAGTTTAACCAAAGTATAAAGTGTACCTGGGGAAATGGGGAAAAGTGAGACTGGCAGATAAGCAAATACCCACAAGGGAGGGTTGTATATTTCATTCAAGGAGTTTGGTTTTTTCTGATAAGAAATTGAGCATCACTAATGAGTTTTAAGAAGTAGAGTAACATGATTAGAGTTTTATTTTAGAGATTGCCTCTGGCAGCATCATGGAGGGTGAAATCAAAGCAGAGAAATCAGTAAAAAGGACTACAGCAAAAAAAGAAGGGCAATTTGGCAACATCTGTCAGCACTAAAAACCTACATACCTCAGCAATTTCACTTGGAGGAATTTATCCTATGGGTATATTTGCACATGCATAGAAGGTCATATACAAGGTTATTTATAACACCTGAATGACCAATAGTCACCCATGTATGAAATAAAGCTATACAAAAAAAATTTATGTATTGACATAGAATGAATTATGTTGTTATTAAATTACAAAAAATTAATTTGCAGAACAACATGCAGTATATCCCACCTTTTAAGTAAAAAGGACAAACAAAAGTATTTTATCCATTTAATATGCATGCAGCACATGAAAAAAAATAACATATACATAAAATATCTCTGGAAGGAAACACTAGAAACCGATAACATTTAGTAGATTCCAGAGAGGTGAACTGGGTGAATGAGATGAGTGGGTACAGGTATTTCACTAGAGCTTTTGAATCTGGAATCATGTGAGTGTATTACCAATTCCTAAATAAATAGATTCAGTGTTAATTTAAGGGAAGGAGGAATCCTAGTAGATAGAGATGGTTTCTAAAACAAGACAGTAGCAATCACAGGTGGAGGAAAAAAGGAATAGATAAGAAAAATGTTTAGGAAATAGAAACAGAAGAATTTCTTGACTCTTTTTAGAGAGAGGACATGTTAAAGAGCTTATGTGCATGCTCAGTTTCATCCAAATCTTTTCAACCCCAATAACTGTAGCCTGCCATGATCCTGAGTCTATGGGATTTCTCCAGCAAGAATACTAGAGGGGGTTGTCATTTCTTGCTCCAGGGGATCTTCCTCACCCAGGGATTGAACCCTGTCTTCTGCATTAGCAGGCAGATTCTTTACCGCTGAACCACCTGGGAATCCCTAAAGAGGTTATAATAGCCTCTGATTTCCAATCTGGGAAACTAAATGACTATATTGGTGCCACTTACCAAGTTAATGAATGCAAAGAGAGTAACAAGTTTAAAGAAAAGAAAATACGTACAATTGTAGACATGGTATGTTTTAAGTGTTGTGGAACCACATATCTAATTGCCTACCGGGTAACTTATTCATCCAGTGAACTATGGTACAGAGAAGGCAATGGCACCACACTCCAGTACTCTTGCCTGGAAAAATCCCATGGACGGAGGAGCCTGGTGGGCCCCAGTCCATGGGGTCGCTAAGAGTTGGACACGACTGAGCGACTTCACTTGCACTTTTCACTTGCGCGCATTGGAGAAGGCAATGGCAACCCACTCCAGTGTTCTTGCCTGGAGAATCCCAGGGACAGGGGAGCCTGGTGGGTTGCCATCAATGGGGTCGCACAGAGTCGGACATGACTGAAGCGACTTAGCAGCAGCAGAACTATGTTAACTAAGGACGATGTTAACTATAAATGGTGGGAAAGGGACCGTCAGATATGTACTGGGCAAGAGACACAAAAAGAAGATTTTGGAGGCATTAGAACATATGTCGGAGAAGGCAATGGCAAGCCACTCCAGTACTCTTGCATAGAAAATCCCATGGATGGAGGAGCCTGGTAGGCTGCAGTCCGTGGGGTCGCTAAGGGTCGGACACGACTGAGCGACTTCACTTTCACGTTTCACTTTCACACATTGGAGAAGGAAATGGCAACCCACTCCAGTGTTCTTGCCTGGAGAATCCCAGGGAGGGGGGAGCCTGGTGGGCTTCTGTCTATGGGGTCACACGGAGTCGGACACGACTGAAGTGACGCAGCAGCAGCATCAGACCATATGTGGTTGATATAAGTTGAATTGTGTGTTCTCCATCCACCCCACCTTCTCACTCCTCCCACTACCAAATTCATCTCTTGCGGTCCTAATTCCCAGTACCTTAGAATGTGACTATATTTGGAGATAAGATCTTCAAAGAGGTAATTAAGTTAAAGTGAGGTTATTAAAATGGGCGGAATTCATTATGACTGGTGTTCTTAAAAGAAGAGGAAATTTAGACACAGACATGAACAGAGAGAAGATGGTATGAAGACACAGGAGGAAAGAAGACAGTCATGAAAAAGTCAAGGAGAGAGGCCTGGCAGCCCTAAGAAACTAGTACAGTGACTGTAGGCAGTAGAAGCCATAAGTGTGGCTTTAAATTTTTTTAATACAAATCATAGAGGATTCTAGGAAGATGGCAGCAGAACCAAGATAGCTTTTGGACTTCCCCAAATCTCAGGATAAAAACAAATACAGCAATTAGGGTAGCAATATAAAAAGCCCACAGACAATAGCTACAACAAAACTAAGTTAAAGATAGCTTTTCAAACCCCAAAATGTAAGTAAGTAAGCATAAAAAATCAACAGGTACACAAGATGCATGGTATCAATAACAGAGGAAAGTAAAGAGAAGCAAAAGACAGATGATTGACCCAAGAATCCAAAAAACACCAACAGGTGTTCACTAAAAAATTCAAAGTGTCAATTTAAGAATACCAGCTGAAACAAGGAAGGGTTTTGCACACTTTAATATCAGGGGTCCATATTAAGGTCTGAAGCGGGTGGAGCAGTCTTGACAATATGATCTCTCAAAACTACTCAGCTAAAAGGACCCCTCAAATACAACCTAACAAAGTCTTCTCAAATTCTTCCAAAAAGTAGAAGAGGAGAGAATACCTCAAACCCATTTTATGAGGCCTACATAAATAATACCATACCCAAACAAGGATGCTATAAAAAATATCAGGCCAATATCCCTGATAAACTTGAGTGCAAGATATTTCAACAAATTATTAGCAAACCAAATTTAGGACTATTTGACAGGATCATACACCATGAACCAGTGGGATTACTCTAGGGATGCAGGGCTGTTTCAAAATTCACAAATCAGTCAATGTGATATACCATATTAACAAAACGAAGGATAAAAATAATATAGTTATCTCAATAGATGCATAAAAAGCATTTGACAAAACTCAACATCTGTTCACTATTAAAAAAAATTCTCTTAACAAACTGGGTGTAGAGAGAACAAATGTCAACCTAATAAAGGCCATATGTGACAGAGCTAACATTATACTGAACAGTGGAAAGCTGAAAGCTTTTCCTCTAGGATCAGGAGTAAGAAAAAATTGCCCACCCTCATCATTGCTATTTAATATCGGTAGTCCTAGCCAGAGCAATTAGATAGGAAAAAGAAATAAAAGGCAACCAAATCAGAAAGGAAGAAGTAAAATTGCATCTGCTGCAGATGATATGACATTATATATACTCTACCAAAGATCTATTCAAATTAATAAAAGAATTCAGTAAAGTTGCAGGATCTAAAACCAATATTCTAAAATCAGCTGCATTTCTATATATGAATAATGAACTATCTGAAAAAGAAGAAAGCAATCTCATTTACAATTGCATAGCCATGGTAAAGAATCTGCCTGCAGTGCAGGAGACCTAGGTTCAAAACCTGGATTGGGAAGACCCCCTGGAGAAGAGAATGAAACCCACTCCAGTATTTTTGCTTGGAGAGTCCCACGAACCAAGGAGCCTGGTAGGCTATAGTCCATGAGGTCACAAAGAGTGGGACACTTTCACTAAAAAAGAATAAAATATTTAGGAATAAATTTAACCAGAGAGATGAAAGATCTCTAAACCGAAAACTATGAGACATTGATGAAAGAAAGAAATGGAAAGATATCCAGCACACATGGACTGGAAGAATTAATATCATTAAAATGACTTAGTCATGACCATGACTTTTTGGATTTCACACCAAAAACAAAGACAAACAAGTGGTACTATGGCAAACCAAAAAGCTTCTGCACAGCACAGAAAACCATCAACAAAATGAAAAGGCAACCTACCAAATAGGAGAAAAATATTCAAATCACATATCTGATAAGGGGTTAATATCCAAAATATATAAAAAACTCAAACAACGCAACAGGAAAAAAAATCCATTTGAAAAATGAACAGAGGAACTAAATAGACGTTTTCCCAAAGAAGACATACAAATGGTCAACAGATACATGAAAAGGTGTTCAATACCACTACCATCAGGAAAAGGTAAATCAAAGCCACAGTGAGATATTACTTCACATATTCTAGAATGACTATTTTTAAAAAGACAAGTTATAAGTGTTGATGAGGATATGGAGAAAAGGGAATCCTTGTGTTCTATCGGCAGGAATAGAAAGTTGGTGCAGCCTCTATGGAAACTCCTCAAAAAATTTAAAATAGAACTACCATACGAACCACCATTAGCTATATACTTCTGGGTATATATCCTAAGGTAATGAAAACATGATCTCAAAGAGATATCTGCACTCTCATGTTCATTGCAGAACATTATCCATAGTAATTATGTGGCCAAGATATGAAAACAACACAAGTGCTCTAAGTGTCCATCAACAGATGAAGAAAATGTTGTACATATATGCATTGGAATATCATTCGGTCATTATAAAAAGGCAATCCTGTCATTTGTGACAACATGGATGGACTTTGAGGGCATTATGTTAAGTGAAATAAGTCAGACATAGAGCAATACTTTATGCTATCTCTTTAATGTGGAATAAAATGATGGTTACAAGGAGCTGAGGTTGGGGGAAAGGAAAAATGTTGATCAAATAGGATGTTTCCAATTAAAAAGTGAATAAGTTCTTGGGTCCTAATGTGAAGCATGGTGACTGTGCTGCTGCTGCTGCTAAGTCACTTCAGTCGTGTCCGACTCTGTCTGACCCCATAGACGGAAGCCCACCAGGCTCCCCCTTCCCTGGGATTCTCCAGGCAAGAACACTGGAGTGGGTTGCCATTTCCTTCTCCAATGTGTGAAAGTGAAAAGTGAAAGTGAAGTCGCTCAGTCGTGTCCGACCCTTAGCGACCCCACGGACTGCAGCCTACCAGGCTCCTCCATCCATGGGATTTTCTAGGCAGGAGTACTGGAGTGGCTTGCCATTGCCTTAGTAATAATAAATAAAACATACTTGGGCTTCCTAGGTGGCGCTAGTGGGAAAGAACCTGCCTGCCAGTGCAGGAGACCTAAGAGACACTGGTTTGATCCCTGGGTTGGGAAGATCCCCTGGAGGAGGGCATGGCAACCCACTCCAGTTTTCTTGCCTCGAGAATCCCATAGACAGAGGAGACTGGCAGGCTACAGTCTATAGGGTCACAAAGAGTCAGACACGACTGAAGCAACTTAGCATGCATAACATATTTGAAAGTTACCAGGAGGATAAATCCTAAATGTTCTCATCACACACAGAAAATGGTAATTGTGTGAATAACGGAGGTATTAGCTGAATGGTATAGTGGTAATCATTTCGTAATACATAAATGTATCAAATCAATACCATATATACCTTAAACTTCGGTTCGGTTCGGTTCGGTTCCGTCGCTCAGTCGTATCCGACTCTTTGCGACCCCGTGGACTGTAGCCTAACCAGGCTTCTCCGTCCATGGGATTCTCCAGGCAAGAATACTGGAGTGGGTTACCGTTTCCTTCTCCAGGGGATCTTCCCGACCCAAGGATCGAACCCAGGTCTCCCGCATTGGAGGCAGACGCTTTAACCTCTGACAGTGTTATATGTCAACTATATCTCAATAATACTGCGGGGGGGGGGGAATATATGAACAAAATTATTGGACTTTGAAGAAATGGGAGAAAAAATAATTTTTTGGCATTTAGACAAAGGGCAAAGTCACTAAAATAGGGAAGAAATTCAAATTGTCATTAGACTTTTCAGCAGTAATGTTTTATTCCAAAAGAAAATGAAATAGCATATTTAAGGTACTCAAGGAAAGAAAATATGACCAAGGTTTATATACAGCCAAACTGATTTTCAAAATTACATGCTGCAAGTAAGCTGCTTTCGACATGCAAGAACTCACAGAATATTGTTGAGAACATTGAGCCTTCCCTGTCAAATCTACTAGGGAATGAGCTTCAGATATCATAATGACTAGAAAAATATTGATGTAAGAGCTGTTGATTGGACTTCCCTGGTGGTAAAGTGGATGGAAGTCTGCCTGCCAATGCAGGGGGACAGGTGTTCGATCCCTGATATGGGAAGATCCCACATGCCTTGGAGCAACTAAACCCATGTGCCACAACTACTGGGTGCTATGCTGTAACTGCTGGAGCCCACAAGCCCTGGAACCCGTGTTCCACAGCAAGAGAAGCCACTGCAATAAGACCATGCACCACAGAGGAGAGTAATCCCCCTGACCACAACTAGAGAAAGCCCAAAGGCAGCAGTAAAGGTCCAGCACAGCCAGAAATAAAGAAAGAAAGAACTATTGATTAACATCAAATATTTTCTTATATGTAGAACTAAGATTAGAGGAGGAATACAAGAGAGTATATCATACGTAACAGTTATATGCATTTACAATGTTAATCCCGAAAATCATTATGTACTACTACGCCATGTACCTGTTTATCAAATGTGGGAACATGAGCAGAGAATACACAAAATTTAATTTTTTTCAGCAACATGAGTGGTGGTAGTGTTGGTGTTGTTGTTCTGAGATTATTATGTCTGTATATGAAATAAATATTTATGTGATATTATGTCATCCCCAGTAATCTTGAGAATTAGGATTATTCCTGGTGTGAAAAAGGATTTAGAGATCACAGTTTTATAATCCTTAAAATGTTAGTGGATTTAGGCATTGTTTCAATGTCTGCTTCATGAAAGAGAAAACCAGACATTATGTACCTATGGAATCTGTATAAAATTCTAGATTCAATGAATTAAAAATACAGAAGATCAAGGAACATGTTAACATATACTATGAGGATATAATCTACAAAATCAAGACTGTAAGAAACTATAAAGGTCAAATATCTCAATTTCCTCAACAAAAAATATGTGGGAAAAGATACAGAGAAACAGATTTTAAAAAGACTTGGAAGAACTAAACAACAATGTTTAGGGATGCACACATGGAGATAAAATTATAATTAAAAAAATAAAGAATTGGTCACAGTAAAAATTAATGATGGTTGTAATGTCTAGAGGGGTAGAAAGGGGTTTGTGATTAAGATACAGCACATATAAGGCAGCTGAGGTAGCATTCAAAACTCTATGTCTTAACCTCAGTGGGAGTAACTAGGATGTTCAACTTTTAATAATTCATTAATGTACATATTGGTTTTATACAGTTGTCTGTAATATGTTGGACATAAAAATATTTAAAATGAGAAAAAGGAATCCTCCTACATTGTTGTGGGAATGTAGATTGGTGCAGACAGACAGTGTGGAGAACAATATGGAGACTCCTTAAAAAATTAGAGCTACTGCATGATCCTGCAGTCCCACATTTGGGCATACATACAGATAAACCTCCAATTTGGAAAGATACATACACTCCAGCATTCATTGCAGTACAGTTTACAATAGCCAAGACATGGAAGCAACCTAAGTATGCATCAGCAGATGGATGGATAAAAAAAATACGGTATATTTAAACAATAGAATGGGCTTCCCTTGTGGCTCAGCTGGTAAAGAATCCACTGGCAATGCAGGAGACCTGGGTTCAATCCCTGGGTTGGGAAGATCCCCTGGAGAAGGAAAAGGCTACCCACTCCAGTATTCTGGCCTGGAGAATTCCATGGACTGAGGGACTGAGTGACTTTCACTTCAGTTCACTTCAAACAATAGAACACTCAGTTCAGTTCAGTTCAGTTCAGTCGCTCAGTCCTGTCCGACTCTCCGCGACCCATGAATCACAGCACGCCAGGCCTCCCTGTCCATCACCAACTCCCGGAGTTCACTCAAACTCATGTCCACAGAGTCGGTGATGCCATCCAGCCATCTCATTCTCTGTCGTCCCCTTCTCCTCCCGCCCCCAACCTTTCCCAGCATCAGAGTCTTTTCCAGTGAGTCAACTCGTCGCATGAGGTGGCCAAAGTATTGCAGTTTCAGCTTTAGCATCAGTCCCGCCAATGAACATTCAGGATTGATCTCCTTTAGAATGGACTGGTTGGATCTCCTTGCAGTATAAGGGACTCTCAAGAGTCTTCTCCAACACCAAGTTCAAAAGCATCGATTCTTCGGCGATCAACTTTCTTCACAGTCCAACTCTCACATCCATACATGACCACGGGAAAAACCATTGCCTTGACTAGACGGACCTTGGTTGGCAAAGTAATGTCTCTGCTTTTTAACATGCTATCAAGGTTGGTCATAACTTTCCTTCCAAGGAGCAAGCGTCTTCTAATTTCATGGCTGCAATCAGCATCTGCAGTGATTTTGGAGCCCCAAAAAATAAAGTCTGACACTGTTTCCACTGTTTTTCCATCCATTTCCCATGAAGTGATGGGACCAGATGCCATGATCTTAGTTTTCTGAATGTTGAGCTTCAAGCCAACCTTTTCACTCTCCTCTTTCACTTTCATCAAGAGGCTTTTGAGTTCCTCTTCACTTTCTGCCATAAGGTTAGTGTCATCTGCATATCTGAGGTTATTGATATTTCTCCCAGCAATCTTGATTCCAGCTTGTGCTTCTTCCAGCCCAGCGTTCCTCATGATGTACTCTGCATATAAGTTAAATAAGCAAGGTGACAATATACAACCTTGACGTACACCTTTTCCTATTTGGAACCAGTCTGTTGTTCCATGTCCAGTTCTGACTGTTGCTTCCTGACCTGCATACAGATTTCTCAAGAGGCAGGTCAGGTGATCTGGTATTCCCATCTCTTTCAGAATGTTCCACAGTTTATTGTGATCGACACAGTCAAAGGCTTTGGCATAGTCAATGAAGCAGAAATAGATGTTTTTCTGAAACTCTCTTGCTTTCTCCATGATCCAGCGGATGTTGGCAATTTGATCTCTGGTGCCTCTGACTTTTCTAAAACCTGCTTGAACATCTGGGAGTTCACGGTTCACATACTGCTGAAGCCTGGCTTGGAGAATTTTGAGCATGACTTTACTAGCGTGTGAGATGAGTGCAATTGTGCAGTAGTTTGAGCATTCTTTGGCATTGCCTTTCTTTGGGATTGGAATGAAGACTGACCTCTTCCAGTCCTGTGGCCAGCGCTGAGTTTTCCAAATCTGCTGGCATATTGAGTGCAGCACTTTCACAGCATCATCTTTCAAGGCTTGAAATAGCTCAACTGGAATTCCATCACCTCCACTAGCTTTGTTAGTAGTGATGCTTTCTAAGGACCACTTGACTTCACATTCCAAGATGTCTGGCTCTAGGTCAGTGATCACGTTATCGTGACTATCTTGGTCGTGAAGATCTTTTTTGTACAGTTCTTCTGTGTATTCTTGCCACCTCTTCTTAATATCTTCTGCTTCTGTTAGGACCATACCATTTCTGTCCTTTATCGAGCCCATCTTTGCATGAAATGTTCCCTTGGAATCTCTAATTTTCTTGAAGAGGTCTCTTGTTTTTCCTATTCTGTTGTTTTCCTCTATTTCTTTGCATTGATCACTGAGGAAGTCTTTCTTATCTCTCCTTGCTGTTCTTTGGAACTCTGCATTCAGATGCTTATATCTTTCCTTTTCTCCTTTGCTTTTCGCCTCTCTTCTTTTCACAGCTATTTGTAAGGCTTCAATCTCTCTCTCTCTCTCTCTCTCTCTCTCTCTATATATATATATATATATATATATACGTAAATAACTGAATCACTGTTCTGTATCCTTGAAACTAACACAACATAGTATATTAACTGTACTTCAATTTTTGAAAAGATAAAAAAAAAAAATTTGTAAATGTAAATTTTATTTTGTTGCTCTTCCGCTAAAAATCCTCCAAGGGCTTTCCCTCATATTCAGAACAAAATCAAAATTCTTTCCTTCCAATCTCATCTCCTCCCATTCTCTGCTTTTTTAAAAGCACTCCAGGCACATTGGCCTTCTTTCTGTTTCTTGACTATGCCAACTTTCTTTTACACTAGCACTTCCAACTGTCTGGGGACTTCACACCAACTATTTCTCATTTGTTTTTTTAGAGCAATCTCACCCCACATTTTGTAGGAAGAGTCCCTCTGCTCTCTAGAATCTATTCTCTGTTACTTACATCATCCTGCTTTATATTCTTCCTCGTATTTACAGTTATCTGAAATTACCCTGCTTCACTACTTACTTTTTCTGACTGTAACTTCCAAGAATAAATCTTAATGAGCATGAGGACTGGTCTGACGTATTCACTGCTGTAATCCCTGCTTCTGATATTCTTGGGATTAAATCACTCAGAAGAAGTAAATAGTATGAGAAGAGATCCAAGTACATAGCCCTGGGTAACACCTACACTTAAGAGACAGGTAAAGGAAGAGAAGGCAGCAAAGAAATTATCTGAACCAGAGAAAAGAGGTGTCCCAGGAGCCAGAGAGCAAAATGTCTCAGTCAGTTTGGCTCTTGAATCCTTACATCAGTCCCTGGGTTGGGAAGATCCTCTGGGGAAGAAAATGGCAACCCACTCCAGTTACTCTTGCCTGGAAAATCCCATGGACGGAGGAGCGTGGTAGGCTACAGTCCATGGGGTTGCAAAGAGTCGGACATGACTGAGTGACTTCACTTCACTTCAGTTACTGCTTAGAGCTTAGAACTTGCTCCTTGGACCTGATGCTTGATACTCTTCTGCTTCTGGACACCCCTTGCTCCAGTTACCCCTTGAATTGAGACGTTTCCAACTTATTCCAGTAAAAACTGATCAAGCTTATATCCCTGAAGCCCCCACTATTAGGATAGCCCTGTGCGGCTGAAATTCCTAGTAGAGTCAACCCAGGAATAAGGCCTAAATAGAACCAGACTGACTGTATGGTAAAAATAACTGTATAAAAAAATAACTTCTCAAATGTCTCCATAATCATTATCACTGAAACAAACCACCAAGGGTAAAGATCAAAGTTAGGAGTTGAAAACACAATCCCACACACAGAAAGAGGAGCTCAATGAAGAAATCAGAAGTGACAATTAGAAGTGTTAAGCATCCAACACAAAATGGGGAATAGATAAGATCTGAAGTATCATATATTCAAACTGTCAGAGTTGTCAATTTTCATGCTTAGCAAAAGCATATATTTCATCAGGGAAGAATTAGGATCCTAAGGAAGAAATAATGAAAAATAATGACAAGCAGGATCTATACAGAAGCATAGGAACAAATGATGAGGGAACATAACATTGTGCGAAGACACATAAGAGGATAATCCATTGATTTATTAATTTGCTGTCTCAGCTGAAGGATTTTTGCCTTCTCCACTCTAGGCAGGGAGAAAATCTTTAGTTTCATTTGCCATAAAGACTTTGCTTCTAGAAAATAACCTCAATCAGACTTTTCTAAAAAGCTAAGTTTTCTGTAAGAGGGAGACACAGAGACTAACACCTTGAATGCGTAAAGCAGTATCAGGCAAACCAGAGGCCTGCAGGGGATTCTCTAAGACCAAGGGGAGGGACAGGTTTGGAAGTGAGATCAAATGTGGAAGACAGCTGTCCCTACATGGAAAAGCTGCATGTGAAATAATTCCAGTGTCACAGCTACAGAAGAAAACAGACACCAAGCCAGCACCACATAGTTGAGAGTGACAGTACAGTTCCTTTCAAGATAATCTATGGTCACTGTGAGAGGCACCTAAGTCATCTCAAAGGAGAATGTTTGACTTAAACCAGAGGACCAGGGATTTGGTCCTCAGACCAATCCCCTGATGGTCCAGTGGTTAGAACTCAGCACTCTCACATTCTTGGGCCTGGTTTCAACTCTGGGTTAGGGAACTAAGATCTGGCAAGCCTGTGGTAAGCCAAAAAAAAAAATAGAGGACCAGCAGCAGAAATTTGCATCAGGGCTTCCCTGGTGTTCCAGTGGTTAAGAATCTGCCTGCCAGAAGACTGAAACAGGCATTTCTCCAAAGAAGACGTAGAGATGACCAATAACACATGGAAAGATGCTCAACATTGCTCATTATTAGAGAAATGCAAATCAAAACAACAATGAGGTATCACCTCACACCAATCAGAATGACCATCATCAAAAGAAACCTACAAGCAATAAATGCTGGAGAGGATGTAGAGAAAAGGGAACCCTCTTACCCTGTTGGTAGGAAAGTAAATTGGTACAGTCACTACAGAGAACAGTATGCTAAGTCACTTCAATCATGTCTGACTCTTTGCAACACTATGGACTGTAGCCCACTAGGCTCCTCTGTCCAAGAGATTCTCCAGGCAAGAATATTAGAGTGGGTTGCCATGCTCTCCCTCCAGGGGATCTTCCTGATCCAGAGATCAAACCCTCGCCTCTTTACATCTCCTGCATCATAAGGCAGACTCTTTACCATTAGCACCACTTGGGAAACCCAGAGAACAGTATAGAGATTCCTTAAAAACACTAGGAATAAAACTACCATGTGACCAGCAATCCCACTACTAGACATACACTCTGAGAAAACCACAATTCAAAAAGAAACATGTACCCCAATATTTACTGTAGCACTATTTACAATAGTCGACATGGAAGCAACCTAGATGACCATCAACAGATGAATGTGTAAAGAAATTGTGATACATATACAAAGTGGAATGTTGCTGAGCCATAAAAAGGAACAAATTTGAGTCAGTTGTATTGAAGTGAATTAACCTAGAGCTGTTATATGGAGAGAAAAACAAATATCATATATTAATGCATATATGTGGGATCTAGAAACATGGTATTGATGAATCTATTTGCAGGAAAGGAATGGAGATGCAGATGTAGAAAATGGACTTGTGGACACAGTAGGAGAAGGAGAGGGTGGGATGAATTGCAAAAGTAGCGTTGACATATATACACTACCATGTGTAAAACAGATAACTAGTGGGAAGCTGCTGTATAACACAGGGAGCCCAGCTTGGTGTTCTGTGACGACCTAGAGGGGTGGGATGGGAGGTGGGGTGGGAGGAGGCTCAAGAGAAAGGGGATATATATATACCCCTGTATATATACATATACACTCATATATGTATGTGTGTGTATTTATATTTAATTGGTCTTCCTTGGCAGCTTAGCTGTTAAGAATCTGCCTGCAATGCGGGAGACCTCGATTCGATCCCTGGGTGGGGAAGATCCCCTGGAGGAGGTCATGCAACCCACTCCAGTATTCCTGCCTGAAGAATCCCCATAGACAGAGGAGCTTGGTGGGCTACAGTCCATGGAGGCACAAAGAGTCGAACACGACTGAGCAACTAAGCACAGCACACCATATATATAATTATGACTGATTGGTGGTGTTGTACAGCAGAAACCAACACAACATTGTAAAGCAATTATCCTTCAATTAAAAATAAATTTAAAAAGAAAAGAATCCCCCAACCAATGCAGGGAACATGGGTTCAACCCTTGGTCTGGGAAGATCCCACTTGCTGGGAGTATAGCACAACTACTGAGCCTGCGCTCTAGAGCCCACAAGCCACGACAGGAGAAACCACTGCAATGAGAATTCCGGAGACTGGCAAAGCCAAAATCTAATGGCAGAGCAGCAGACTCAGAGACTCAGAGGAGCTGCAGTTTGACCTTGAAGGCAACTGGCTGGCAGAATTCATTCTCGCTCTACAGAGGCCAGTCTTAAGCCTTCAACTGATTGTATGAGACCTACCCACATTATGGAGTCCCACACAAAGTCCACCATTTTGAATGTAAATCTCATCTAAAACACAGTTTCGCAGAAACATTCAGAATAATGTTTGACCAAATATCTGGGCACCATGGCCCAGCCAAGCTGACACATACAATGAACCATCACATTACATCTTATATCCCTTGAATGCCAGGGCAACTTCCATTTATCTATATAAGGGACCTTCAGCTGTGAATACCTGAGAATCCACTTTAAAGATGTAAAACTTTAAAGAGATATAAAACAGAGGAAAAGCTGTGATTGAAAATATTTCTGAGAGACGTGTTTATACTTAAGGTTCTAGTACAAAAATTTAAAGGAAGTAAATGAAAAACTCAAATACTGGAAAAAACTAAAGTTGGTTTTAAAATAACGTATCTTATAAGCAGTTACTTTGTGTGAAGTCATTCTGTCTTTTCTAAAACTGAGGACAGGCGGCAAGACAGCAGCTAAGGGATCACAGACAGGAAAACTAGTATAATTCTCTCCCACCTTACTCTTCACCAGACACTAACTTGATTCTCTCTTCTCCTTAGCATTGAGAAGCTGAGTCAGAGGAAGTGAAACAAACCCACTGTACTTCACTTAGGTGGCCCCCAACTAACATTTGATAAGGGCCAAGAAAGATTCTCTGCTGGGTGTAATGAGCCAGCCAGAGTAGCCTCAACTATGTTTCCAACAAGTTTGGGCCTTGAAGCCTGGCAAAACTCAGAATATTAAAAAATAACTTGAAATTTGCACTGGCATTATCCCATTTCTTCTTTCTAATGGAATAAGGGTCGGTAGATTGGCTCTTAACATATAAAATGCTCTAAGAAAGCAAATGGTTTCCCTGAACTGCCAAGAAGTTACAGCCTATACTATTGTTCCTTAGTTTTTCAATCCTGATTTTGGATTTGCTCAAGCACATTTTCTAATTCTCATCAGAATGATATGCATATGTTGAAGATCTTTGTGTGTGTGCTCAGTCATGTCTGATTCTTTGCAACTCCAAGGACTGTAGCCTGCCAGGTTTCTCTGTCCATGGGAATTTTCCAGGCAAGAATACTGGAGTGCGTTGCCATTTCCTTCTCCAGGGGATCTTCCTGACCCAGGGATTGAACCTGTGTCTCTTGCCTATCCTGCACTGGCAGACGGATTCTTTACCACTGCCCAACCTGGGAAGCCATTGAAGATCTTTATCTTGTTAGTATTGTTTCCTATTTTTTCTGTTAGGATTAGCCTTAGTTGAATATGGGAAACCTCTGATTAAGAGTTTCCTAAACAAATAGAGACTATTTCTCTCACACATAGCAGAAACCCAGAGTTGGACAGTTAAGGGTTAGTAAAGCTGATCCACAGTTGCTATCTGAATGTTTGTATCTCTCAAAAAGTCTTTTTTTTTTAAGCTACGTATATTATATATAATGTTAGTTACTTAGTCCTGTCCAGCGCTTTGTGGCCCCATGGACTGTGGTTTGCCATGCTCCTCTGTCCATGGAATTCTCCAAGCAAGAATGCTAGAGTGGGTTGCCATTCCCTTTCTCCAGGGGCTCTTCCGGACCCAGGTATTGAACCCAGGTCTCCTGCAGTGCAGGCAGATTCTTCACCATCTGAGCCACCAGGGAAGCCTCATGGTTGATTTCATTATTTTTTAATCACATTTACTTTTCTTATTTATTTATTTGGCTAAGTCAGTTCTTAGTTGCCTCAAAGTACCTTTCATTGTGGCTCACAGACTCTAGTTGCGGCCTGTGGACTCAGTAGTTTTTTTGTAGTATGTGAGATCTTAGATCCCCAATCAAGGATTAAATCCCTGTCCCCTGCATTGCAAGGCAGATTCTTACCCACTGAACCACCACAGAATTCTTCAACAAAATTCTTATGTTGAAACCTAATGTCCAATGAAATGGTACAATATTAAGAGACGGGGACTTTGAAAGGGGGTTAAGTCATGAGGGCGGTAGTTTGAGCATTCTTTGACATTGCATTTCTTTGGGATTGGAATGAAGACTGACCTTTTCCAGTCCTGTGGCCACTGCTGAGTTTTCCAAATTTGCTAGCATATTGAGTGTAGCACTTTCACAGCATCGTCTTTCAGGATTTGAAATAGCTCAATTGGAATTCCATCACCTCCACTAGCTTTGTTCGTAGTGATGCTTTCTAAGGCCCGCTTGACTTCACATTCCAATATGTCTGGCTCCAGGTGAGTGACCATCATGATTATCTTGATCATGAAGATCTTTTTTGTACAGTTCTTCTGTGTATTCTTAACACCTCTTCTTAATATCTTCTGCTTCTGTTAGGTCCATACCATTTCTGTCCTTTATCAAGCCTATCTTTGCATGAAATGTTCCCTTGATATCTCTAATTTTCTTGAAGAGATCTCTTGTTTTTCCTATTCTGTTGTTTTCCTCTATTTCTTGGCATTGATCGCTGAGGAAGGCTTTCTTATCTCTCCTTGCTATTCTTTGGAACTCTGCATTCAAATGCTTATATCATTCCTTTGCTCCTTTGCTTTTCGCTTCTCTTCTTTTCACAGCTATTTGTAAGGCCTCCTCAGACAGCCATTTTGCTTTTTTGCATTTCTTTTCCATGGGGATGGTCTTGGTCCCTGTCTCCTGTACAATGTCATGAACCTCCGTCCAGAGTTCATCAGGCACTCTATCTATCAGATCTAGTTCCTTAAATCTATTTCTCACTTCTACTGTATAATCATAAGGGATTTGATTTAGGTCATATCTGAAAGGTCTAGTGGTTTTCCCTATTTTCTTCAATTTCAGTCTGAATTTGGCAATAAGGAGTTCATGATCTGAGCCACAGTCAGCTCCTGGTCTTGTTTCTGCTAACTGTATACAGCTTCTCCATCTTTGGCTGCAAAGAATAAAATCAATCTGATTTCGGTGTTGACCATCTGGTGATGTCCATGTGTAGAGCCTTCTCTTGTGTTGTTGGAAGAGGGTGTTTGCTATGACCAGTGCGTTCTCTTGGCAAAACTCTATTAGTCTTTGGCCTGCTTCATTCCATGCTCCAAGGCCAAATTTGCCTGTTACTCCAGGTGTTTCTTGACTTCCTCCTTTTGCATTCCAGTTCCCTATAATGAAAAGGATAACATCTTTTTTGGGTGTTAGTTCTAGAAGGTCTTGTAGGGCTTCATAGAACCGTTCAACTTCAGCTTCTTCAGCATTACTGGTTGGGGCATAGACTTGGATTACTGTAATATTGAATGGTTTGCCTTGAAAACGAACAGAAATCATTCTGTCATTTTTAAGATTGCATCCAAGTACTGCATTTCGGACTCTTTTGTTGACCATGATGGCTACTCCATTTCTTCTAAGGGATTCCTGCCCACAGTAGTAGATACAATGGTCATCTGAGTTAAATTCTCCCAGCAGTCCTGGATGTTCATTGGAGGGAATGATGCTAAAGCTGAAACTGCAATACTTTGGCCACCTCATGCGACGGGTTGACTCACTGGAAAAGACTCTGATGCTGGGAAAGGTTGGGGGCGGGAGGAGAAGGGGACGACAGAGAATGAGATGGCTGGATGGCATCACTGACTCTGTGGATATGAGTTTGAGTGTACTCCGGGAGTTGGTGATGGACAGGGAGGCCTGGCGTGCTGTGATTCATGGGGTCATGGAGAGTCGGACACGACTGAGCGACTAAACTGTACTGAACTGAACTGAGTTAAATTCACCCATTCCAGTCCATTTTAGTTCGCTGATTCCTTGAATGTCTACGTTCACTCTTGTCATCTCCTGTTTGACCACTTCCAATTTGTCTTGATTCATGGACCTAACATTCCAGGTTCCTATGCAATATTGCTCTTTACAGCATCTGACCTTACTTCTATCATCAGTCATATCCACAACTGGGTATTTGTTTTGCTTTGGCTCCATCCCTTCATTCTTTCTGGAGTTATTTCTTCACTGATCTCCAGTAGCATACTGGGCACCTACCGACCTGGGGAATTCTTCATTCAGTATCCTATCATTTTGCCTTTTCATACTGTTCATGGGGTTCTCAAGGCAAGTATACTGAAGTGGTTTGCCATTCCCTTCTCCAGTGGACCACATATGCAGATGACACCACCCTTATGGGAGAAAATGAAGAGGAACTCAAAAGCCTCTTGATGAAAGTGAAAGAGGAGAGTGAAAAGGTTGGCTTGAAGCTCAACATTCAGAAAACTAAGATCATGGCATCTGGTCCCATCACTTCATGGGAAATAGATGGGGAAACAGTGGAAACAGTGTCAGACTTTATTTTTTGGGGCTACAAAATCACTGCAGATGCTGATTGCAGCCAGGAAATTAAAAGGCGATTACTCCTTGGAAGGAAAGTTATGACCAACCTAGATAGCATATTGAAAAGCAGAGACATTACTTTGCCAACCAAGGTTCGTCTAGTCAAGGCTATGGTTTTTCCCGTGGTCATGTATGGATGTGAGAGTTGGACTGTGAAGAAAGCTGACTGCCGAAGAATTGATGCTTTTGAATTGTGGTGCTGGAGAAGACTCTTGAGAGTCCCTTGGACTCCAAGGAGATCCAACCAGTCCATTCTAGAGGAGATCAATCCTGGGTGTTCATTGGAAGGACTGATGCTAAAACTGAAACTCCAATACTTTGGCCACCTCATGCGACGAGTTGACTCACTGGAAAAGACTCTGATGCTGGGAGGGATTTAGGGCGGGAGGAGAAGAGGACGCCAGAGAATGAGATGGCTGGATGGCATCACCAACTCGATGGACATGAGTTTGAGTGTACTCCGGGAGTTGGTGATGGACAGGGAGGTCTGGCGTGCTGTTATTCATGAGGTCGCAAAGAGTCGAACATGACTGAGCGACTGAACTGAACTGAACTAAGTCATGAGGGCAGAGTCTTCACAAATGGGATTAGTGCCTCTAAAAAAGAGGTCCAAAGGAGCTCTCCTTGCTCCTTCTAACATCTGAGGGCATAGTGGAAAGGTGCTGCTACGAACCAGGATGTGGGCTCTCTCGAGACACTGAATCTATCGACACATTGTTCTTGGGCTTCCCAGCCTCCAGAACAGTAAGATATAAGTGTTTTATTGTTTATAAGCCACACAGTCTCTGGTGTTTTGTTGTAGAAGCCTAAGCAGACTAAAAGTCCCACATTTCTATCTTTCTGCTGCTTGATCTCGGTATAAGCTTTCACCTTCAACGTTATCTCACAGCCTCAGATGTTTCTTGTAGCCCAGGTCATTGTGCCCACTCCAGGCAGTAGGAAGAAGGACAAGAAAGTCTGAAGGATGAAAAGGTGTGCATTCTGCATTTTATGATGTCTTTCCCAAAACCCTTCCCAAAAACTCGCCACTTAAATCTCACTGGCTAGAACATAATCACACGGCCACACTCAGATTCAAAGGAAAGTAGGAAGGCATCTTGCCACTCCAAATAAATTCAGAACTCTATTACTAGGGAAGCAGATGAACAAGAAGGAGAAGATAGATATTGGAAGAAAAACAACTATTTCTGCACATCCTACCGCAGGGATTCCCCACCTTCTAGGGTTTCCTCCTCACCCCCTTCATTTAAACATATAGAAAAACTGAAAGGATAATTCAGTGAATAACCTTATATGCACCACAGTCCATAATTGTTAATAATATATTGTGTGCATGTTTGTGAGTGAAAGGGGAAGAAAGAATATGGTAAGAAAAAATAACATACACATATGTCAGTGTGTATACTCACATACACATTGCTGAAACATTTGGCATGCATTATCCATTGAAACAAAGCAAACACATGAACTATACATGTGTGAATATCTGTCCAAACATATGAAAGTGAGGTGTAGACATCATGAACCTTTGCCTTTTAATGTTTCAATATGTATTTTCGGGAGAAGGAACAAGATGGCGGAGGAATAGGACGGCGAGACCACTCTCTCCCCCACAAATTCATCAAAAGAACATTTGAACGCAGAGTAAAGTCCACAAAACAACTTCTGAATGCTGGCAGAGGACGTCAGGCACCCAGAAAAGCAGCCCATTGTCTTCGAAAGGAGGTAGGAAAAAACATAAAAGATAAAAAGCGAGACAAAAGAAGTAAGGACGGAGCTCTGTCCCAGGAAGGGAGGCTTTAAAAAGAGAGAACTTTCCAAACACCAGGAAACACTCTCACTGGCGAATCTGTGGCGAGCCTTGGAAGCTCAGAGGGCCACATAACCCTCTTTTTTTTTAAAGATTTTTTAAAAACCCACAGATTACCCGCCAAACGGTAACTCCCAGCAGAGAAGCAGCGCAGACGCCTGCATACGCCATTAGCAAGCGGGGGCTGGGCAGGGAGGAGCCAGCTGAACTGCTTAGAGAGAGGACTGGGCTTGAATGCCGCGAGAACAATTTGAGAGAACTGGGGAGAGCAAAGCAGACTGTGGGATAGCTTCCCCACGAAAAGGCGGAAAGCTCTAACCTACGACTCGGCCAGCCCCGCTCACAGAATAAAGGACTGAGCAGAGTGAGCCGGCTGCGGCTGGCCCATCCCCCATCCCCCGCCGAGACAGGCAGGGAGCGCAGCCAGAGACAGAGCGGGCAACCGCGGCCCCAGAAAGGAATCTGATACAAACTGCAGACAGGCTTGTTGCTATTCAGGACTTCTTGGGCTCGGGCCAGTCAATATCCCCCTGAGAAGATGCGCCAGTTGTACACCCAGAAAACTGAGTGGCGGGGACTGGGGAGGCGATAAGTCGCAGAGACCGCACTCGCCAAACACCTGGTCCCCTGAGCTGCTTGGACCGGGGAAGGCACAAAACGCAGGCCCAACCAAGTCTGTGCCTTTGTGGAGTACCTGAGAACCTGAACTTGAGCCGCTCAGACCTGGGAAGTGCATACAACCCGGCACCAGCCTCAGACAGCTCCCGGCAGAGCAACCTAGAGCCTGTGCAGTATAGACTGGGACAGCATACGTGCTGTGAGCGGGGGCAAACCCAGTGTGGCCGAGACGCTCCGAGCACTCCCCACAGACGCCAGAGATATTCGACTGCAGCGTTCCTCCCTTCCCAGAACAGGACTGAACAACTGAGCCTTAAAAAGTGTCCACCCACCCCCTAGTATCAGGGTGGAAATTAGACACTGAAGAGAACAGCAAACAGAAGCTAAAACATAGGGAACCACCTTGGAAATGACAGATAGAGATGTCTAGAGGCTACTCCAAGAATAAGACCAAAAACCAGAGGCAAGAGGCTTAAGGCCAAATCCGGAGAACACCAGAGAACTCCTGACTCCAGGGAACATTAATCGATAGGAGCTCATCAAACGTCTCCATACCTACACTAAAACCAAGCACCACCCAAGGGTCAACAAGTTCCAGAGCAAGACATACCACACAAATTCTCCAGTAACACAGGAAACTAGCCCTGAGCTTCAATACACAGGCTGCCCAAAGTCACTCCAAACCCACTGACATCTCATAACTCATTACTGGACACTTCATTGCACTCCAGAGAGAACAAATCCAGCTGCACCCACCAGAACACCGACAGAAGCTTCCATAACCAGGGAAATTTGACAAGTCACCTGTCCAACCCCACACACAGAGAGGAAACTACATAATAAAGAGATCTCCACAAACGGCCAGAAGAGGGAAAGGCCACCCCAAGCAAAGCAATATAAGCAAGATGAAGAGGCAGAGAAATACCCAGCAAGTAAAGGAACAAGATAAATGCCCACCAACACAAACAAAAGAGGAAGATATAGGGAAACTACCTGATAAAGAATTTCGAATTTTGGTGGTGAAAATGATTCAAAATCTTGAAAGCAAAATGGAGTTACAGATAAATAACCTGGAGAAAAGGATTGAGAAGATGGAAGAAAGGTTTAGTAAGGACTTAGAAGAAATAAAACAGAGTCAATATACAATGAATAATGCAATAGATGAGATCAGAAACACTCTGGAGGGAACAAACAGTAGAATAACAGAGGCAGAAGACAGGATAAGCGAACTAGAAGATAGAATTGTAGAAATAAAGGAAACAGAGAGGAAAAAAGAAAAACAAATGAAAAGAAATGAGAACAATATTAGAGACCTCTGGGACAATGTTAAACGCTCCAACATTTGAATCATAGGAGTCCCAGAAGAAGAAGACAAAAAGAAAGACCATGAGAGAATACTTGAGGAGATAATAGTTGAAAACTTCCCTAAAATAGGGAAAGAAATAATCACCCAAGTCCAAGAAACCCAGAGAGTCCCCAACAGGATAAACCCAAGGCGAAATACTCCAAGACACATATTAATCAAATTAACAAAGATCAAACACAAAGAACAAATATTAAAAGCAGCAAGGGAAAAGCAGCAAATAACACACAAGGGGATTCCCATAAGGATAACAGCTGATCTTTCAACAGAAACTCTTCAGGCCAGAAGGGAATGGCAAGACATACTTAAAGTGATGAAAGAAAATAACCTACAGCCCAGACTACTGTACCCAGCAAGGATCTCATTCAAATATGAAGGAGAAATCAAAAGCTTTACAGACAAGCAAAAGCTGAGAGAATTCAGCATTACCAAACCAGCTCTCCAACAAATGCTAAAGGATCTTTTCTAGACAGGAAACACAGAAAGGGTGTATAAACTCGAACCCAAGGCAATAAAGAAAATGGCTACGGGATCGTACTTATCAATAATTACCTTAAACGTAAATGGGTTGAATGCCCCAACCAAAAGACAAAGGCTGGCTGAATGGATACAAAAACAAGACCCCCATATATGTTGTCTGCAAGAGACCCACCTCAAAATGAGGGACACATACAGACTGAAAGTGAAGGGCTGGAAAAAGATATTCCATGCAAATAGAGACCAAAAGAAAGCAGGAGTAGCAATACTCATATCAGATAAAATAGACTTTAAAACAAAGGCTGTGAAAAGAGACAAAGAAGGAAACTACATAATGATCAAAGGATCAATCCAAGATGAAGATATAACAATTATAAATATTTATGCACCCAACATGGGAGTACCGCAATATGTAAGACAATTACTAACAAGTATGAAAGAGGAAATTAACAATAATGCAATAATAGTGGGAGATTTTAATATCCCACTTACATCTATGGATAGATCAACTAAACAGAAAATTAACAAGGAAACACAAACTTTAAATGATACAATAGACCAGTTAGACCTAATAGATATATACAGGACATTTCACCCCAAAACAATGAATTTCACCTTTTTCTCAAGCGCACACGGAACCTTTTCCAGGATAGATCACATCCTGGGCCATAAATCTAGCCTTGGAATATTCAAAAAAGTTGAAATCATTCCATGCATCTTTTCTGACCACAATGCAGTAAGATTAGATCTCAATTACGGGAGAAAAACTATTAAAAATGCCAACATATGGAGGCTGAACAACACGCTGCTGAATAATGAACAAATCATAGAAGAAATCAAAAGAGACATCAAAATATGCATAGAAATGAATGAAAATGAAAACAAAACAACCCAAAACCTCTGGGACACTGTAAAAGCAGTGCTAAGGGGGAAGTTCATAGCAATACAGGCACACATCAAGAAACAAGAAAAAAGTCAACTAAATAACCTAACTCTACATCTAAAGCAACTAGAAAAGGAAGAAATGAAGAACCCCAGGGTCAGTAGAAGGAAAGAAATCGTAAAAATTAGGGCAGAGATAAATGCAAAAGAAACAAAAGAGACCATAGCAAAAATCAACAAAGCCAAAAGCTGGTTCTTTGAGAAGGTAAATAAAATTGACAAACCGCTAGCCAGACTTATCAAGAAACAAAGGGAGAAGAACCAAATCAATAAAATTAGAAATGAAAATGGAGAGATCACAACTGACAACACAGAAATACAAAGGATTATTAGAGAATACTATCAGCAATTATATGGCAATAAAATGAATAACCTGGAAAAAATGGACAAATTCCTAGAAAAGTACAACTTTCCAAAACTGAACCAGGAAGAAATAGACAATCTGAACAGACCCATCACAAGCACGGAACTAAAGGCTGTCATCAGGAATCTTCCAGCAAACAAAAGCCCAGGTCCAGATGGCTTCACAGCCGAATTCTACCAAAAATTTAGAGAAGAGCAAACACCTATTCTACTCAAACTCTTCCAGAAAATTGCTGAGGAAGGGAAACTTCCAAACTCATTCTATGAGGCCACCATCACCCTAATCCCAAAACCTGGTAAAGACCCCACAAAAAAAGAAAACTACAGGCCAATATCACTGATGAACATAGATGCAAAAATCCTTAACAAAATTCTAGCAATCAGAAGCCAACAACACATTAAGAAGATCATACATCATGACCAAGTGGGTTTTATCCCAGGAATGCAAGGATTCTTCAATATCCGCAAATCAATCAATGTAATACACCACATTAACAAACTGAAAAATAAAAATCATATGATTATCTCAATAGATGCAGAGAAAGCCTTTGACAAAATTCAACATCCATTTATGATAAAAACTCTCCAGAAAGTGGGAATAGAAGGGACATACCTCAACATAATAAAAGCTATATATGACAAACCCACAGCAAACACTATCCTCAATGGTGAAAAACTGAAAGCATTTCCCCTAAAGTCAGGAACAAGACAAGGGTGCCCACTCTCACCACTACTATTCAACATAGTTCTGGAAGTTTTGGCTACAGCAATCAGAGCAGAAAAAGACATAAAAGGAATACAAATTGGAAAAGAAGAAGTAAAACTTTCACTGTTCGCTGATGACATGATCCTCTACACAGAAAACCCTAGAGACTCTACCAGAAAACTACTAGAGCTGATCAATGATTACAGTAATGTTGCAGGATATAAAATCAACACACAGAAATCCCTTGCATTCCTATACACTAATAATGAGAAAATAGAAAGAGAAATTAAGGAAACTATTCCATTCACTGTTGCAACGAAAAGAATTAAATACTTAGGAATACATCTACCTTAGGAAACTAAAGACTTGTACATAGAAAAGTATAAAACACTACTGAAAGCAATCAAAGAGGACACTAATAGATGGAGAAATATACCATGCTCATGGATTGGAAGAATAAATATTGTGAAAATGAGTATACTACCCAAAGTAATTTATACATTCAATGCAATCCCTATCAAGCTACCAACGATCTTTTTCACAGAACTAGAACAAATAATCTCACAATTTGTATGGAAATACAAAAAACCTTGAATAGTCAAAGCAATCTTGAGGAAGAAAAATGGAACTGGGGGAATTAACCTGCCAGACTTCAGGCTCTACTACAAAGCCACAATCATCAAGACAGTATGGTACTGGCATAAAGACAGAAATATAGATCAATGAAACAAAATAGAAAGCCCAGAGATAAATCCACGCACCTATGGACACCTCATCTTTGACAAAGGAGGCAAGAATATAAAATGGAGAAAAGACAGTCTCTTTAACAAGTGGTGCTGGGAAAATTGGTCAGCCACTTGTGAAAGAATGAAACTAGAACACTTCCTAACACCATACACAAGAATAAACTCAAAATGGATTAGAGAGCTAAATGTAAGACCAGAAACTATAAAACTCCTAGAGGAGAACGTAGGCAAAACACTCTCCGACATAAATCACAGCAGGATCCTCCATGACCCACCTCCCAGAATATTGGAAATAAAAGCAAAAATAAACAAATGGGACCTAATTAAAATCAAAAGCTTCTGCACAGCAAAGGAAACTATAAGCAAGGTGAAAAGACAGCCTTCAGAATGGGAGAAAATAATAGCAAATGAAGCAACTGATAAAGGATTCATCTCCAAAATATACAAGCAGCTCCTGCAGCTCAATTCCAGAAAAATAAATGACCCAATCAAAAAATGGGCCAAAGAACTAAACAGACATTTCTCCAAAGAAGACATACAGATGGCTAACAAACACATGAAAAAATGCTCAACATCCCTCATAATCAGAGAGATGCAAATCAAAACCACAATGAGATACCATTTCACACCTGTCAGAATGGCTGCTATCCAAAAGTCTACATGCAATAAATGCTGGAGAGGATGTGGAGAGAAAGGAACCCTCTTACACTGTTGGTGGGAATGCAAACTAGTACAGCCACTATGGAGAACAGTGTGGAGATTCCTCAAAAAACTGGAAATAGAACTGCCATATGATCCAGCAATCGCACTCCTGGGCATACACACCGAGGAAACCAGAATTGAAAGAGACACATGTACTCCAATGTTCATCGCAGCAATGTTTATAATAGCCAGGACATGGAAGCAACCTAGATGTCCATCTGCAGATGAATGGATAAGAAAGCTTTGGTACATATACACAATGGAGTATTATTCAGCCATTAAAAAGAATACATTTGAATCAGTTCTAATGAGGTGGATGAAACTGGAGCCTATTATACAGAGTGAAGTAAGCCAGAAAGAAAAACACCAATACAGCATACTAACGCATATATATGGAATTTAGAAAGATGCAAATGATAACCCTGTATACGAGACAGCAAAAGAGACACAGATGTATAGATCAGTCTTTGGGACTCTGTGGGAGAGGGTGAGGGTGGGATGATTTGGGAGAATGTCATTGAAACACGTATGTTGTCATATGTGAAATGAATCACTAGTTCAGGGTCAATGCATGTTATAGGATGCTCGGGGCTGGCATGCGGGGATGACCCAGAGGGAGGATAAAGGGAGGAGGGAGGTGGGAGGGGGGTTCAGGAGGGGGAACTTATGTAAACCCGGGGCGAATTCATGTCAATGTATGGCAAAACCAACCAATATTATATTGTAAAATAATTTGCCTCCAATAAAAAATAATTACAAAAAAAAAAAACAAATTTAAGAAAATTACAATACTCTAACACCATATAATGATCTGTCAAAATTCAAATTTCCTAACTGTCAAAAAAAAGTCCTTTGATGTTTTTCAACAAGAATTTAACAAGTTTCACTCACTTTATTTGGTTGTTATGTCTTAAGTCAATTTTAACTCATGAGGGTTTTCTAGTGACCATGAAAGTATAAATTATACTTGATGTCTGATATCTGTGTTCAGAGCATGCAGTGTGTTTGTACGTTCTATCCATGATGTATATCGTGGTTCATAAATTTTGAATTTAATGAAACTGTTTCCAAGTAAGTTGCTTTCCAACGTGTCTTTATTAAAAGGTTATCTTTCATTTTCTATTCTTACAAGTAAGTAACTCCCAGAAATAAACTTTTTCCTTCCATTTCAAAACCCTCATTGTATAATAATTGCACAAAGTTGACAAGGCTTAATTATCTGCACAATATGAGTTGGGAAAATTCTATGACCAACTATTAAATAACATTTCTGAGCTAAAGCCTCCTAATCCATGGTCTTGTAATGCAATGGCATTGAAAGACAGTACCTACAATTCAGTTCCTTCCATATACCTGAAATAAACCATTCCAGACATCACAGGAAAGTTCCAGCGTGACAAGAGCAAAGCAAAATCTAGGAAGCCACACACTATAGTCCATTCCCAAATCCACTTTAATTTTTTTCTTAAGAAATTTAATTTTTTTAAAGAAATTACTCAGCAACTCATGACATTTGATACTTAATAGCTGAAACATCGGAGAAGGCAATGGCAAGCCACTCCAGTACTCTTGCCTAGAAAATCCCATGGATGGAGGAGCCTGGTAGGCTGCAACCCGTGGGGTCGCTAAGGGTCGGACTCGACTGGGCGACTTCACTTTCACTTTTCACTTTCACACATTGGAGAAGGAAATGGCAACCCACTCCAGTGTTCTTGCCTGGAGAGTCCCAGGGACGGGGGAGCCTGGTGGGCTTCCGTCTATGGGGTCACACAGAGTCGGACACGACTGAAGTGACTTAGCAGCAGCAGCAGCAGCTGAAACATTTCCCTGTGTTGGGAAGATCCCTTGGAGGAGGTAACAGCTGGCTATCCACTCGTTTTCTGGTCTGGAGAATTCCATGGACAGAGGAGCCTAGCAGGTTACAGTCCATGGGGTTGCAAAGAGTCGGATACAACTGAGCAACTTTCACTTTCTTCAGCTGAAATACTTTTACAAAATACAGTCAGTCATCATATTGCTTGTATGATCAAAATAACTGGCAATATTTTGTACTATGTTGTATATTTACTTTAGTAAAATGCAGAACTTTAGTCATGATTTCATCCTCTTAAAATGCCTTTAAGAAATTTATAATAGCTGTTCGTCATTCAGTTTTTTGTCATTTAGAGAATTATAAAATTCTCTTAAAATTAGAGTTTTTAAATGACACATGGTTGTGTATTGTAAAGCTAAAGTGTGAAAGGGTTGTAAACCTTACTTTGAGGATTTAGGATTCTAGGATTATGTCCCTGAAGCCATTATAAAATGAAAACTAACCTACAGCAAGTGTATAAAATTTACTGACAAGGTATGGAATTCAGTTATTATAAGCATTCCCAGACAGTTTCCAGGCAATTATTTGCTTGCCCACTATTCTAAACAGTGCTTAAAAATGATCCAAACATCTTATTTAAAACTGTCTATAATTTACTTGTGAGATGCTGAAGTAAAAGGGGGACAGTTGTAAGGTGCTATTCACAGATGCACTGTAAGTTTTCCTTTAGACAAGATTGCATAACCTTGCAGGATGGGGTAAAAAATTATACCAGCCATCAGGGCAGGCTGGTATACAGAATCAAAGGCTTAATTCAGTCTGGCAAAATTGACAAAAAAATAATATTCTTTATCATATATATGAGTACATGTGTACTTTCAAATGCACTTAAATCCTAGTTCATTACAGCAGGATTGTATAGGTAAATATTTTTGACAGTCCCAACAGGAAACATATGGATAATTAACAAAAAGTTAAATAAACAAGTTATTTACCAGATGGACAACATATAGGAAAACCAAAAGGATAAAAGAATATACTGGGCCTAGCTGGGCTTTACTACCCTTAGTTCTGAAGGGGCAAAGGAAGACAGAGAAGAGTGGAGAGAGCCACCTTAACAGAAACTATCCCTTCAGTGGAGGCCAACAGCCACTCCCTACTCCCTGTGATCTCCTGCTGGGCCAAACCAGCTCATTGATGCTGTGCCTTTAGGGCAGTCCCCCGGAGCACAGAGCAAGATGGAGAAGATTAAAGAGTAGACTTAGGGCGCAGACGCGGGAGACGCCCGGCTCAGGCGCAACCGACCACGTGCAGAATCGTGGCTGAGATGAGCTACCCCGCGCCCAGGGTTAGGGCGGTGGCCGAGAGGAGCTGTACCACGTCCAGGAGGCGGTGGCTGCTTGGGCACCGGAGGGCCGAGAGGAGTTGATCCACATTCAAAGCAGAAGGGGCGGCCTTGGGGAGATACCCCTCGTCCAAGGTAAGGTACAGTGGCTGCGCCTTGCTGGAGCAGCTAGGAAGAGATACTCCACGACCAAGTGGAATATAAGAATCCAGTGTTCTGGGGAGGAAGGAACAAGATGGCGGAGGGATAAGACGGCGAGACCACTTTCCCCCTGACAAATTCATCAAAAGAACATTTGATCGCGGAGTAAAGTCCACAAAACAACTTCTGAATACTGTCAGAGGACATCAGGCTCCCAGAAAGGCAGCCCATTGTCTTCTAAAGGAGAGAGAAGAAATCCAGCTCCACCCACCAGAACACCGACACTTGCTTCCCTAACCAGGGAACCCGGACAAGTCACCCGTCCAATCCCACACACAGCGAAGAAACTACATAATAAAGAGAACTCCACAAACTGCAAGAAGAGGGAAAGGCCACCCCAAGCAAAGCAATATAAGCAAGATGAAGAGGCAGAGAAATACCCAGCAAGTAAAGGAACAAGATAATTGCCCACCAACACAAACAAAAGAAGAAGATATAGGGAATTTACCTGATAAAGAATTTCGAATTTTGATGGTGAAAATGATTCAAAATCTTGAAAGCAAAATGGAGTTACAGATAAATAACCTGGAGAAAAGGATTGAGAAGATGGAAGAAAGATTTAATAAGGACTTAGAAGAAATAAAAAACAGTCAATATACAATGAATAATGCAATAGATGAGATCAGAAACACTCTGGAGGGAACAAACAGTAGAATAACAGAGGCAGAAGACAGGATAAGCGAACTAGAAGATAGAATTGTAGAAATAAAGGAAACAGAGAGGAAAAAAGAAAAACAAATGAAAAGAAATGAGAACAATATTAGAGACCTCTGGGACAATGTTAAACGCTCCAACATTCGAATCATAGGAGTCCCAGAAGAAGAAGACAAAAAGAAAGACCATGAGAGAATACTTGAGGAGATAATAGTTGAAAACTTCCCTAAAATAGGGAAAGAAATAATCACCCAAGTCCAAGAAACCCAGAGAGTCCCCAACAGGATAAACCCAAGGCGAAATACTCCAAGACACATATTAATCAAATTAACAAAGATCAAACACAAAGAACAAATATTAAAAGCAGCAAGGGAAAAGCAGCAAATAACACATAAGGGGATTCCCATAAGGATAACAGCTGATCTTTCAACAGAAACTCTTCAGGCCAGAAGGGAGTGGCAAGACATACTTAAAGTGATGAAAGAAAATACCCTACAGCCCAGATTACTATACCCAGCAAGGATCTCATTCAAATATGAAGGAGAAATCAAAAGCTTTACAGACAAGCAAAAGCTGAGGGAATTCAGCATCACCAAACCAGCTCTCCAACAAATGCTAAAGGATCTTATATAGACAGGATACACAGAAAGAGTGTATAAACTTGAACCCAAAGCAATAAAGAAAATGGCTATGGGATCGTACTTATCAATAATTACCTTAAACATAAATGGGTTGAAATTTTCAAAAAGGCTAGGAAACAATTCTCATAGCCATCAATAGTTCAGTGTTGAGTTCATGAATAGTTTTTAAAGTTTGGGACAAACTGTAGTATTTGCTATTTGAAGTACTATTTGTAATTGGCATATTACGATGTAACATTGGTCTTCATTTCCATCTTAAAACGCCTAAAAATGCCTAACAGGTTTTTAGATTTGTGAATTTTAGTTGAAATGTATTTTACGATGTTACTAAACCTGCAGAAATATTGAAATATTTCAGAGAACTTATTCACTGTACATTTAATTTATTTTATTTATAAAAGTTATGAACTGTAGAAAGTTTTACTTGTTGGGTCAAATGCTTGTTGCTTCAAATGCTTGTTGCATTTGAAGTGCTAGTTACAAGAAAATCAAATACCTTCAATGTATAAATGCTATTAAGTTTTTAAAGGACTCTGGAGTATAAGTAAGTTTGTTTAAAGAAATTTAGTCTATTCAACCTGAATCAGCTCTGTCAAACATTAATTAAAAGCCTCATTTTAAAAAAATAAAAAAAAAAAAAGAAATTTAGTCTGTTCAACTTGAAAAAAATAAATAAAATTGGAAAAAAAATAATAAATAAAAAAAAATAAAGTAATTTACAAAAAAAAAAAAAAGGAGACTGTCTGAGTCCCAACTACTTAAAGAAGTAATGTACCTTCAGCCCAGAGGAAAAATTATTTCTCCCTATTTGAATATTTTGCATTTGCAATGGCTTATTCATTCTTGTGAAGCAGGCCAAAAGTAAAGCCACATTTTACAAACAGGAAGACATGCAGGTAGACTATGCCATCTATGCTTTACTTTGAATTTTAGTTTGAATGTTATGAATAACAGGGAGCTCTTAGCTACTTTTCAGGAGCTACTGGGGGACACAAGGAGAGCACTCCTTTGTATGACACAGTTAAAAGAATCATGACCCTAAAGACAATGTAATCAACAAGGAGACTGTGTAAAAGTTCTAAATGGACCCAGAGAGATGCATTTCATTTAAAATGTTTAGTTCATGGAAGTATTCAACCAACAACAAACAATAAATGTTTGCTATCTAAAAAAAAAAAAAAAAAAGAGTAGACTTAGAGTGGGAAATATAAGATATTTAGCATAGCGGACTTTTTTTAATGAGATAAACTGAAGTTGATATATCACTTCAGTCCATGGATGATCTTCAAGTGGTCTAAGAATTAGTAGAAGCAGGTGGCTGTATATCAGTAGAGTAATAGCCCTGATGAATCACACCTCTCAGTACCCACACTCTTGTATATCCCTCTACATACTGACTCTAGGCTTGGCCATATGACCTGATAGGAACGATGGAACATTGGCATACATCGTATAAGCAAAGGCTTAATAGGTAACCTTTTGGAATAAGGCCCTGATACTTCTATGTTGTGAATAGCCTGGGATGAAACACCATGTGAAAAGAGAGGCCCAGCTAGCCCAGTCATCCCAACTGAACCCCATCAGCAGCATACCTGTTAGCTGAATGCCTCAGCAAAAATAAGCCCTATCAAAAACACTGTCCAGGGACTTCCCTGGTAGTTCGGTGGCTAAGACTCCATACTCCCAATGCAGGGGGCTTGGGTTCAATCCCAGGTCAGGGCACTAGATCCCACATGCCACAACCAAGAATTTGCATGCTGCAACTAAAAAGATCCTGCATGCTGCAATGGAGATGGATCATCCCGAGTGCCACAGTTAAGACCCAGCACAGTCAATAAATGAATAAATAAGTCTCTTTCTTTTTAATGTATTCAAAAAAGCAGTTTCCAGTCAACCTATAGAATCACGGAAATAAGAATTAATTCTGTTTTAAGGCCCTAAGTCTGGGTGGTATTATACAGCAACAGATAACTGAACACAACCTGACTTCTCCTTAAGGAATGACTAAAACTCCAGTGCTATAGGAATCAATTTGTTCAAACAATATTCTTACAACCCAATTCTCTCCGCCTCTCAACTCAGCTCTACTTTCTTGCTTTCTGTGTGTTGACTTAATTCTCAGATAGGTTCTCCTCTTTTGGTCCAAAGGTTTTTGCAGCAGTCCCAGGTTTCACATCCTCTACGCTCAATCTGCAAAAGAAAAGAGAAAGCTTTTTCCCAACAGCTGAACAAAGAGTCAAGTCTCACTCTCATCGGTTCCAACTGGGTCATTTCCACCTGCAGACCAGTCACGACAGCTAGTGGTAGGACTTGTTGGGTGGTAAAGCCAATCAGGCCATCCTCTAGAGCTGAGAGTACTAATTGCATCCAAATAACATGAGTAAATGATGGACAGATCCACAAAAAGAACGAGAACATGGAAGAAGGGGGATCATTCTGGATGCTAGGCGGCCTAAAGCTGAAAATTTTCCATTAGAAATCTTAAACACATATCTCCATTCTTCACCTTTCTCCCAAATTCTAGGCTTGACTATTCAACTGCATACTTGGAATCTTCTATTGGATGTCTGCAGACATCTTAAACTTTGTCCCAAAGTGAACCACCTGTGGAACTCAGACTTGGAGGTGGAGGGGCATTCCCTTTGCTCTCAATTGTAGCTCCCAAATCCTATCCCCTCTTTCCTCCTTCAAAAGCCCTGTAATCTTTGAAGCAGGACAACATATTTTAACACTAGCTCTTTCTCCTTGTTACTGTCATCTTTCAAACTCTGGGTCACACCTCGCTCATTCACTAATGACTCTAGCACGTTTCATAGTCTGTAGTCCCACCAGTTCTCTATCAACTATAGCGTCAACATCCACAGTGACGACCCACGAGCCACCTTAGACTCTCAGTTCCCCAACCTCCTTCCCTACAGTGATCACTTCATCCACCATCAACCGCCCACTCCCACAGTAACACTGTTGACTCTGCCTTTACCAACAATTGCAACATTCCCAAAATCTCAAATTCCAGAGCCCTATTTTCTAACCGCCCCCTCACCAATTCCCCATCTCATCTTTTCTAGGCTTCCCACTGCAGCTCTTCTTTCACTTTAAAGAAACCTCCAGTCCATGGACACCATCACTTTCTCACTATAGATGATCCCTTCACCCAGTTTATAGTTCCTTATTCATTGCTCAAATCATTTCTTTACAAACATCCTTAACTCTCTCAGTCAATCCTTTCTTTTATTATCTTGCCCAGCAAAGCTTTAAACCTAATTAATCCCAGTTAATCCCACCTACTCCATGCCTGCATCCAAGTGCCTGAATATCTCTAGAAATAGAAGGGTTACAGCTTTACTCACTACAAATGTACAGCCATAAATTTCACGAGCACTCCACACTGCCAATCAATCCTATTTCACTTCCCTGATCTGTTTGCTTTTCTACTCTGCATACTGACAATTTTGCCTACCTTTTTTCTTTAAACCTCTTATACTTCCCAATTTTCCATTCTCAGTTGATGACCTTGCTCATAGTTATTTGAGAAAATACAAAAAAAGAGAGAGAGAGAGTCAGGATCTCCATTATTTATATACATGCTGCTGCTAAGTCACTTCAGTCGTGTCCGACTCTGTGTGACCCCATAGACGGCAGCCCACCAGGCTCCCCCATCCCTGGGACTCTCCAGGCAAGAACACTGGAGTGGGTTGCCATTTCCTTCTCCAATGTGTGAAAGTGAAGTCACTCAGTCATGTCTGACTCGTAGCGACCCCATGGACTGCAGCCTACCAGGCTCCTCCATCCATGGGATTTTCTAGGCAAGAGTACTGGAGTGGCTTGCCATTGCCTTCTCCAATTTATATATATACTTCCTGCTATTGAGCAAGTGACATCTGTTGCTCACCCCAGGAATAGCCATCTCAAGATGTCAGCCTACATGGTTTGCAGGTGTTGAGGTCACCAAAAAGGAGACAATTCACACAGGCACTGGATGGAACAACATTTTACTCTCAGAGAGAATAGACAGAGCAAGATCAGCTTCAATAATGAGTGTTGGTCCCCCATGGCCAGCACATCTTACCCCATAGCCAAAGATGGTCTACACACACACCTGTGCTGCAGGTAAAGGAGCTCCTTCTCTCCCCGACAGGTTCAGATACAGCAGTTTGGTTGGCCAGGTGCCATATTATGCACACATATTGTTGTTGCTGTTTAGTCTTTCAGTCAAGTCCAGCTCTTTGTGACCCCATGGAGTGTAGCCTCCCACGCTCCTCTGTCCATGGAATTCTTCCACGCAAGAATACTGGAATGGGTTGCCATGTCCTTCTCCAGGGGATCTTCCTGACCTAGGGATCAAACCTATGTTTCTGGCTTTGGCAGGGAGACTCTTTACCACTGAGCCACCAGGGAAGCCCTGCACACACTTTAGGCAAAGAATTACATATCAAACCCAGAATAGGAAAAGATATTCCGAGACAAGACCACATTCCCAATAACATGCAGCCATACAAAGATCAACAGGCTATGCATGACTGTCTTTCCCAATAGTCCAACCCAACCCTTGCTTGGCCACTAAAATAGCAGATAAAACACTTCAAATATGGTAGGACCACCATCTGCCAAATTTGGAGATGGAACTAGGTCCACTGGGGGCCCTGAACAATTCACATGGATGCTAAGGCTCCAAATGGAGCTGCTGAGACTCCCTGTCATTTTGGGACAGCAATTCATCCAGGTCAAAAGGAGAACCAGACCCAGGAGGCTGATCAGGCCTCCCTCAAGGATAGTCCCTAATCAGGGATAACAAGTGCCTGGAATAAACTAACTCAAGAATTTTTTGTAAAAGAGTCTGGGGTGGCCTATAGGTGTACAGCTAATAACCATCCTGCCTAAGCATGGATCCTCTCTAGCTCAATTTTTCCTTCCTTTAATTATTGATATATACACAACAAGAAGTATTGGCAATAAACACAAATGCCACACTGTTCCACCAGCAGGTAACCGAGGCTATTCGGTTGTCCACTACCACCACCAGCTTAGCTAGTGAGTTCAGTGAGTCCTATTTGTTTTGGATTGCTTGGAGAGTGTCTGAGTCATTTTATACCAGCTAATCCAACACAAAGGGAACATGGGATTTGAGCTTAACTTCTAATTTAGAGGGACTTCTGCCCGTCCAATAACATTAGTAGAAGTCTTCTGTAGGGATCTCATCAATCTTTGCATTGTCTATCCAGTTTTAAAAATATTTTATTTATTTGGCTGCATCAGTCTTTGTGGTGTCACGTGGGCTCTTCGCTGCCCCGTGCAGGCTTCTCTAGTTGTGGCATGGGGGCTTAGTTTCTCCACGTCTTGTGGGCTCATAGGTCCCCAACCAAGGATTGAACCCATGTTCCTTGGATTGGAAGATAGATTCTTAACCACCAGGCCACCAGGGAAGTCCCTGTCTATCCAGTGTTAACTACCAAAGCCATATTGCTCTGTGGGTTGACCCTGTTCTCTCCTGTATTACTCGCTTGTTGGTCTCGAGTTCCCTTTTGGACCCTGGGCTTGGCTTCCCATTGTTGGTTTCTCTGTTCAGCCCAAGTTGATGGAAACCACTGAAACCATTCTTTTGTTTTTATCTCAAACAGGACATTCAGTGGAACTTTTCTACGTCTGGCCCATAGTTCCTTTTAGAGGACAACAGTAAGGATAATACAGTCTTCTCCTGGAGAGGCCCTTGTCGTATGAAGGCCTCCACTGCATTGTCCGACATTCCCAGGGTCAGGGCTCTATAGTCAGTATCTATGGCTTTTACCTGAAATGAAGTTATGGTTTTATGAATGTTTTTCCAGGACCTCCTAGTTTTAGGGATGTTGCCACTGTTGGGAACACCATGCTCATACTCTTTGCAATCCAGATCTAGAGCCACATTGGGGAGTTTCCAGGAGGCATAGGGGTCAGGATTCTGAGCTTTCATTGCCATGGCCCAGGTTCAATCTCTGGTCAGGAAACTGAGATCCCACAAGTTGTGTGGCATAGCCAAAAAAAGAAGGAGTTACATTGTCTTACCTCTGTCTCTGCCCTATTAGTTGCCATGTTCCAAAAACACAAGAGGTCAGTAGTTAGTTTTCCTGGACTGCAGCACTCAGTCTGAGATATGTAGGGTTGCAAGGCCTCCTTATCAAATAGGTGCCCTGCCTAAGTCACATGAGCCTCCCCTGGCCTCTTCCCTTATCTGTTTTTCAGTTTTCATATTTCATTCTCAGAGAAGGACCTCATTTCATGAGTTACATTTTTCAGCAACACCATGAGTGGCTTTGTGTTGAGTGAAAACTAGCTTTACTTGGGGCTTTTAAGAGATTTTAAAAAAAGAGAGACGTAGATCAAGCAGAGCTTCCTTATCAGGGGTCTTTGACTCCCCTTGGGTGTCATCTACAACCCCTTCCGTGTGGAAGTTAGAGGCTGGTGTGGGAGTATGAAGGTGACTAGAAGCTAGGTTAGTTTTCCAAAAAAATTTTAGGGCCCACCTCTCGCATTCTGCCCTCATCCATCACCCAGTTTATCCTTGTTGACCAGGAGACTGTCAACATCTTATTTATCCCCACTCAACTAGAGGGAGTCCATCTCCTGCAGGGAGATGGCACCAGCCTGAATGGCTGCACCAATGAAACTTGTGCCATGTTGTACTTTGTGGGTGACTTTGCTCAGTGCACCAGATTGTCAAGCAAGTATTGTTACCTGTTGCCTACCACCAGAAGAAGTAATAGCAAGATGTCAACTTATTGCAGAGTCTGCAGGCATCAGAGCTGCCAAGAAAGACACAACTCACGGGCACTAGATGAAACATGTCACTCAAACAGAGGACAGAGCAAGGTCAGCCTCAGTAGTGAGTGTGGCTCTCCCACAGCCAGCGCCTCTTGCCCCTTAGCGAACAGAGGGAAGATGGGCTACATGCACCCCTCCTGTGGTGGTGAAGGACCCCCTTCTCTCCCCATGAGGAACAGATATTGCAGTGGGGTTGCCTGGGAATCACACAATGCACATGCTTAAAGCAGAATGAAGAAAGTACAAATCATAGCCAGCACAGGCTGTGAGGACTTCCTATTTCCATGTAAGAAAACATTCCAAGCCCAAGGCGTGCTCTTTTGCAGTTATGCAAGTTTCCATAGGCTACCTGTGACTGTTTTTTCCAATATCTACCTTAACTCTGTTCTAACATTCAAAGGTTACAAAGACCTCTGTTTGTACTCTGGAAAAGGTCTCATCTTCTCAAAGATTTTGCTCCTGTAACTTTTGCCTCATTTTCCAGCATCATAATCCTCCACCCTCTACTAAATCAATCCCATGAACATACAAAGATGCTCAACCATCTCCAATTTAAGAAGCAGTTTCCCCATTTAATTTTCAAATACATGGAGTTTTTAAAAGTATCTTTGATATTAATTTCTCATTTAAATATTTTTTTTCTCTGAAATCACTCTCTGTGTTTTTTTAGTCCTCTAACTTTATTGAGGCTTTCATTGGCTAAGTCAAAGATCTCTCATGGTAAACGTCACATTGCACATGAAAATATTTGGGTTGTTTTCATGTATCTTTTGATACTGATATCTAACAAAATTCCACAGTGATAAGAGAACAGACTCTGTATGATTTCAACACCTTTCAGTTCAGTTCAGTTCAGTCACTCAGTCGTATCTGACTCTTTGCGACCCCATGAATCACAGCATGCCAGGCCTCCCTGTCCATCACCAACTCCTGGAGTTCACTCAAACTCATGTCCATCGAGTTGGTGATGCCATCCAGTCATCTCATTCTCCGTCGTCCCCTTATCCTCCCGCCCCCAATCCCTCCCAGCATCAGAGTCTTTTCCAGTGAGTCAGCTCGTCGCATGAGGTGGCCAAAGTATTGGAGCTTCAGCCCCAGCATCAGTCCTTCCAATGAACACCCAGGATTGATCTCCTTTAGAATGGACAGGTAGGATCTCCTTGCAATCCAAGGGATTCTCAAGAGTATTCTCCAGCACCACAGTTCAAAAGCATCAATTCTTCGGCGATCAGCTTTCTTCACAGTCCAACTCTCACATCCATACATGACCACGGGAAAAACCATAGCCTTGACTGGACGGACCTTTGTTGGCAAAGTAATGTCTCTGCTTTTCAATATGCTGTTTAGGTTGGTCATAGACTATGACATTTTTGCACTTTTTTTTATGTTCCTGGATATGTTCCAGTGTCTCTTGGTTTATAGTCTATGGGAACTTGAATAGAATTTGTATTCTACTGTAAAGTGAAAATTGTATAAATCTGAATTATGTTGAATTGGTTCATGATGCTTTTCAGGTCTACTATATCCTTCTACTTTTCTGTATCCTCACTCTATTAATTTTTGAGAGTTTGATATTGAAACTGCAACTAAAAATCTTATTATCTACTTAAAAATAATTGTAATATATAATGGAACTATATGTAACTTTGTTCTGTATTTTCTAAGTCTCCTGTAAATGTGTTATCAAACTTTCATAATTTACAAAAGAAAGAGAAAATAAAAAGCATCCCCTCAACCTTACAATTCTCTCTCTCTGGGTACAGAGGTGCTTTCTCACCTCACTTACTCCTCAATCATTTTCAACTGTGCTTCCGTAACTGCTATTCCTCTTGAAACTATTTACTGGTGATCCTCACACTTCCAAACACAAGGGTCATTTTTGTTATCCTACTTGACCTTTCAGAAGCATTCATGCTAACTGGCCTATCTCTCCCTGAATCTCTTCACTTTCTTTCTGAGATCACTCTCTCCAGCTTTCCCCACAAGGCGTTTCCTTTTCCAGCACTTCCATGTCTGCTGGAACTCTCAAGTGTGCCAAGACTCTGTCTTGGGCTTTCTCTTTGTTTATACTCTTTCCCTGATGATTTCACTGTTGTTTTTTAAATACCTTATTCAAGCCAATGACACTCAAGCCCTAACCTCTCCTGTGGATTCCTAGCTGAGGTATCAAACTGCCTTATTGATTTTTTCACATATATCTAATTCCGCCCGCCCCCACAATTTAGCTCTTTAGCTTTACTATTTCATGTACTTAACACTCTACTATTTCATGAAGTATTCACAAGATTTTCTTCAATTTACAGTGGTCTGTCCTACAATTAAACCTAGAGTTTACTAGTTCAGTTTTAGACACTGGGAAAAAGAATATTATACTAAGAGATAGATTCTTTAATTCTCATATTTTAAAAATTTTTATTGAGGTACAATTGACAAACAACATTATATTAATTGCAGCTGTACAACGTAAAAATTCTGTATTTGTATGTACTGCAAACTGATCACCACAATGAGTCTAGTTGACATCTGTCACCATACAGTTACAGAATTATTTTTATAATAAGAACTTTTACTACCTACTCTTTTAGCAACTTTCAAATATGCAATACAACATTATTAACTATAGTCACTATACTGTATGTGACATCCCCATTACTTATTTATAACTGGAAATTTGTGTCTTTTGAGCTCCTCCAGCCTTTTCACCCACCCTCTATCCCCCACCTCTGGCAACCACTGATCTGTTCTCTGTCTTATTGAGTTTTTTTCTTTTTCTTTTTTTTAGATTCCACATATAAGTAAAATCATACAGTATTGGTCATTGGTCTTACAGTATGGCCCTTCAAGGTCCATTTAGGTTGTCACAAATTGTTAACATTTCATTCTTTTTGTGGATGAATAATATTCCATTGTGTACATATACTACATTTTCTTTAACCAATCATCCATTGAATTGCTTCCAGATTTTGGCTGCTGTAGGTAATGCTGTTCTGAACATTGAGGTGCATGTAACTTTTCAAATCAGTGCTTTTGTTTTCTTCAGGTAAATATCCAGAAGTGGAATTATTGAATTATATGGCAGTTCTATTTTGGATTTTTTGAGGAACCTCCATACTGTTTTCCATAGTGGCTGTACTAACTTACCTTTCACCAACGGTGCACAAAGATTCCTTTTTCTCCACGTCATCACTAGCATTTTGTACCTCTTGTCTTTTTGAGAACAACCATTCTAACAGATGTGAGGTGATTTCTCACTGTGGTTTTGATTTACATTTCCCTGATGATTAAGTAAAGTCTTTAAGTCGTGTCTGACTCTTTGTGACCCCATGGACTATACAGTCCATGGAATTCTCTAGGCCAGAGTACTGGAGTGGGTAGCCATTCCTTTCTCTAGGGGATCTTCCCAATGAGGAATCGAACCCAGTCAGGTCACCCACATTGCGGGTGGATATTTTTTAGTGATGTTGAATAACTTTTCATGTACAGGTTACCAATCTGTAGATCTTCAGAAAAATCTATTAGATCCTCTATCCATTTTTAAATTGGATTGTTAGGGGTTTTTGCTATTGAGTTGCATGAGTTCTTCATATTTTTTGGACATTATCCCTTATCAGATAGTTCTTGTTTCTGAAAGCTGACAAGAACAAGTTAATTATGTTTATACTATTTAACATAGCCAGGTGGCGCTAGTGGTAAAGAACCCACCTGCTGATGCAGGGGAGGTAAGAGATGTGTGTTGATCCCTGGGTTGGGAAATCACCTGGAGGAGGGCGTGGCAATCCACTTTAATATCTTTGCCTGGACAATCCCATGGACAGAGGAGCCTAGCATACTACAGTCCATGGGGTCACAAAGAGTCAGACACGACTGAAGCAACCTAGCACACACACAAGCACTTAACATAGCATACATATATTTCCCATGACTTAACCAAAAACTGTAAAAGTGAACTTTTTCTCATACATTCATGATCTAACCAGATCTTTATGTGTATTGACTATGTGTTCAAATGTTATCTATGTGTTCAAATGATGTCTGCACACACTGCAGTGCTGATTTTAGGCCCCTTTTTTCCTCCCTACACACATTTGTGCATGACTTCACTCATCATCCACTGTTAGTTTGCCAAATGGCCTTCTCTAGCCCTGAGTTTTCTCCTGGGCTTCAGTTCTACATTTCTGATGGTCCACTGGACAAATGTAACCAAGTGTTCCCTCTAAAATCTAACACAACCCAAACTAAATCTTCTTTATTCCTGCTCCCAAATCAGTAGTATCTGACTTGCCTCTTTCTGTCATTCAAGCTGCCATTCTCTTGGCTACCTAGGTTGCACTCCACCTCCTCTCCTTCCCCACAGATCACCACATCCTATCATTTCCTCCTTCAACACTACCATATCATGTTCCAGGGACAGGATTATTTGCCTGGAGTCAGAAAGACCTGGGAATTAGTTAACTGAGATTTCTGTACCTCCTTTTCCTCATCTTTAAAGTATAAACCAGGACTGTCTTGAAGTGTACATGATCCAATGCATACAAGCACCTAATGGCACTTAAGTTCTCACTTTATGATGTTTTCTTCCCTGCCTTCCATTCCTATGGTCAATATTACAGTGGTGTCCTTCACAATATCTCAGCTAAATGAGCACACTAAATTTTTAAATTCTGTTTTTTTTAATTTTTCCCTCCCTCCAGACACTTCATAAAACTCTATTAGGTTCATACTATAATCTTACTCAAAAGTTTTAATGAATGTCTGATTTTTAAAGCAGACATGTCTACACTACTATATAAAAACAGATAACTAATAAGGACCTATCATATAGCGCAGGGAACTCTTCTCAATACTCTGTAATTATATGGCAAAAGAATCTAAAAAAGAGTGGAATATGTATACATATAACTGATTCACTTTGCTGTACAGCAGAAACTAACACAACATTGTAAATAACCATACTCCAATAAAATTAAAAAATAAAAAGGCAGAGGTGTCTAAAATTGGGTGGTTACTTCTTACTAAACTCTTTAGGGAAGAGCAAGGACTTCTGTGTATTCATATTAACTTTCCCTGAAGCACAATGCATGTACCAGGGGTCAGTGGACATTTCCTCCAAAAAACAATTAAAATGATGATCTTAGAAAGTTTGCTACAGAATATGAGAAGCTATTTTCAGTATGCTAAATTCTTCTACCTGGGGCTCAGTGGTCAAGAATCTGCCAGCAATGCAGGAGACCTGGGTTCAATCCCTGGGTTGGGAAGATCCCCTGGAGGAGGGCATGGAAACTCACTCCAATATTCTTGCCTGGAGAATCCCCATGGACACAGGAGCCTGGTGGGCTACAGTCTATGGAGTAACAGTCAGACACAACTTAATGACTAACACTTTCACTTTGAATTTTTAAAGGACACATCTAATTTCATTTCTGACTTTATATGGTCTTTCTTAACTCATTTCAAATATCTGGTAGAATTTTGCTTGTCAGCTTTAGGTGTAGGAGCAAAAATTGATGGCTTCACCAGTCAGTATATTTTTCTGGTCCTTGAACAGACAGAAGTCTTGAATGACTTATGCACTGGCTTCATGGCCATCACCCGTATTCACTGGAGGGCAGTGTTGTCGATAATCAAGCTCTAAATTCATTCTATTTTGCATTGCATTTGTTAGTTATTCATTTATGAGTCAAAAGGAATATGGAAGTTATTTTTCTAAGCCTGGAATATATGGCAGGTGTGCAGTACTGCACTTAACGCCAATACAGTGATGCTCAAATTTATATATGTATATGAATCAACCTAGACCTCGGCTGTCCAGTACAACAGCCACTAGCCATGTGGCAATTAAGCACTTGAAATGTGGGCAGTCAGAGATGTGCTGTGTGTGCAAAACATACAATGGATTTCAAGAACTGAGTACATAACTTATGTTGATCATTTGTTGAAATGAAAATGTTTTGGTTTATTGGGTTAAATAAACTGTATTGGAATTCATCTGATTCTATCTGCTATTTTTTATAAGTAGCTACTAGCAAATTTGGAAAACTCAGCGGTGGCCACAGGACTGGAAAAGGTTAGTCTTCACTTCAATCCCAATGAAAGGTAATGCCAAAGAATGCTCAAACTACCACACAATTGCACTCATCTCACACTCTAGTAAAGTAATGCTCAAAATTCTCCAAGCCAGGCTTCAGCAATATGTGAACCGTGAACTTCCAGATGTTCAGGATGGATTTAGAAAAGGAGGAAACAGAGATCAAATTGCCAACATCCGCTGGATCATGGAGAAAGCAAGAGAGTTCCAGAAAAACATCTATTTCTGCCTTATTCACTATGCCAAAGCCTTTGACTGTGTGGATCACAATAAACTGTGGAACATTCTGAAAGAGATGGAAATACCAGACCACCTGACCTGCCTCTTGAGAAACCTGTATGCAGGTCAGGAAGCAAAAGTTAGAACCGGACATGGAACAACAGACTGTTCCCAATAGGAAAAGGAGTACGTCAAGGCTGTATATTGTCACCCTGCTTATTTACCTTATATGCAGAGTACATCATGAGGAACACTGGGCTGGAAGAAGCACAAGCTGGCATCAAGATTGCCGGGAGAAATATCAATAACCTCAGATATGCAGATGACACCACCTTTATGGCAGAAAGTGAAGAGGAACTCAAAAGCCTCTTGATGAAAGTGAAAGAGGAGAGTGAAAAGGTTGGCTTGAAGCTCAACATTCAGAAAACGAAGATCATGGCATCTGGTCCCATCACTTTATGGGAAATAGATGGGGAAACAGTGGAAACAGTGTCAGACTTTATATTTTTTGGGCTCCAAAATCACTGCGGATGCTGATTGCAGCCATGAAATTAAAAGACGCTTATTCCTTGGAAGGAAAGTTATGACCAACCTAGACAGCATATTAAAAAGCAGAGACATTACTTTGCCAACCAAGGTTTGTCTAGTCAAGGCTATGGTTTTTCCCGTGGTCATGTATGGATGTGAGAGTTGGACTGTGAAGAAAGCTGATCGCCGAAGAATCGATGCTTTTAAACTGTGGTGTTGGAGAAGACTCTTGAGAGTCCCTTGGACTGCAAGGAGATCCAACCAGTCCATTCTAAAGGAGATCAGTACTTCATCAGGAGATGAAGCTGAAACTCCAATACTTTGGCCAACTGATGCAAAGAGTTGACACTTGAAAAGACCCTGATGTGGGAAAGATTGAAGGCAAGAGGAGAACAGGACGACAGAGGGTGAGATGGTTGGATGGCATCACCAAGTCAATGAACATGAGTTTGGGTAAACTCTGGAAGTTGGTGATGGACAGGGAGACCTGACGTGCTGCGGTCCATGGGGTCGCAAAGAGTCAGACACAACTGAGCAACTGAACTGAACTGAGTGAGAATTTGGTGTATGGGAGCTCAACCCAGCAGTCTGTGACATGGGTGGAAGGTGGGAGGCAGGTACAAGAGAGAAGAGATATATGGATACCTACCTACTGCTGATTCATGTTCAGGTACGGCAGAAAGCAAGACAATATTGGAAGCAATTATCGTTCAATTAAAAATAAATAAAATAAATTAATTTAAAAATAAAATCACAATACACCATTTTACTGGAGAAGGAAATGGCAATCCACTCCAGTTTTCTTGCTTGGAGAACCCCATGGACAGAGGAGCCTGGTGAGCTACAGTCCATGGGGTTGCAAAACGTCAGACACGACTGAGTAACAAATACACACACAATACTGGACTGGAAGTAGGGTGGGGACAATTAAGTTATACATATCACAAATTTAAGGGCACATAACGTTTGACTCACTTCTAGAAATGGATCCCACAAGTCTCACAAGTTCATTAGGATACATCTATAATTCTCTTTGGTAGTATTTGAAATAGTGAAAAGCTATGAAGTTATGAAATTATGACACATCCAACTGAACACTCTGCAGGCTATAAGCAAGGTCATCTATATGTACTGACATGGAAAGAGGTCTATGATATTTATGACAGGCAAAGCAAGTTGCAAAAAAGGACAGATCCTATTTGTATGTGAAAAAATGTGTACATATATTTATATATGCTTAGAAATTTTCAAAAACCATTAATATTAATTACTGTAATAGCAAAGATTCCCAGTGATATGAAAAGGAACTTTTACTTTGCTCTTTATATCCTTTTGCACTGGTTTAGCTTTTAAACATGAGCAATATGGAAAATCTACATTGCACGTTACAAAAAACGCTATTTTCAAATCTACACAATGCCCAACCATATAAACACTTCATCGCTTCGGTTCCTGTGACAGAAATTTGCTTTTCACTGTTGGCTTTTACTCTGGAGTCTTTAAATTTTTTTCACTTTAAATTTCTAAAAAGCCACCGCACATATTCGTTCATTGATTCAATCAGTTGTTGCTGACTACATACTTTATGCCAGGCACTATGGTAAGGCAGAAAAATAAAGAGCGGGGCACCAGGGAAGGACTATAAGCAAATCCACATGTACATAATAATTAATAGTGAGTGCTGCGAAGACCCGAATTTTCAGATGCTGAAATGTCCAAATGTCATGTACTCCCACGTTGCAGAGTGTGCTCAGTCGCCTCTGGCTCTTTGGGACCCCACGGACTTAAGCCAGTCAGGCTCCTCTGTCCATGGCAAGAATACTGGAGTGAGTAGCCATTTCCTCCTCCAGGAAATCTTCCTCATCTAGCCATAGAACCTCCTGCTCCTCCGTTTCCAGCATGGGCAGGCGAATTCTTTACCACTGAGCCATCTGGGAAGCCCCATATTTACCCTTATATACGTGCGTGTGTGCTAAGTGGTTTCAGTCTTCACCCGTGCATATATAAATGCTACTGAATTAAAGTGTCGTTTGGATAGATTATCCTGGAAAATTTCCCAAATTAATCTTTCTCCTGCATTCATTATAATGAATTTAGTGCAAATTATTTTTTAATAGCAAAGGTTTTTTTCTTTCTTTCTTTTATGGTTGTGTCAATTTAGGAAAATTACTTAGCTACTGCAGGTCTTAGTTTTCTCCTCTGCCAAGTGGAGGATGTACTTCTCGGGTCTGCTGTCTCGGGGAGAATTTTCTGCGCTGATCAGTGTTCACAGCAGCGCCCGGCACCCAGCAGCGTGAGGGTGGGGAGTGTCCGGTAAAGCGCAGCTGGGCACGGGCGGCGCAGCGGGCCGGCTCTCCGGAGAGGCGCGGCGTTCTCACTGTGGACAAGGTGAGAATCGCGGCCCTTTCAAAGCCTTTTCATCCAAGCATTTCTGCTCGGCGATTTCTCTTTCAGGGCGCGCAGCGGCTTCAGGGCGTCAACTCCCCCAGGATCAGCCAACCATCCAGCTCGACTTCTTGAGCGGATCACAGGCTAAGGCCGCCCTGCGCTACTAAACTCAGGTCCACAGCCGCCCCCCAGCCGCTCTACGCGTCCGGAGCTGACTCGGCTCTGGGTAGGCAGTAGCCTCGCCTCTACAGGCGCTGTTCGTTTAAATTCTGGCGCCACTCCCGCGCCACGTAGAGCCAGTCTCGGAAGCGACGGACAGCGGCGCGACAGCGGGCGTATGCCCGGAGCCGGACGTGCGCGCCGCGGAGGGGCGGTGCGCGCACCACGCCGCGGAACGAGCCCCCAAAAGAGAAGAGCCGCCTGGCGCGCTCTCGCTCCTCCCCGGAACCGGCCACGCCCCCGTGCTCTGCAGGGTCCAATAGAGGCGAGAGGGAGGGGCGGCCTCCGACTGGCTTGGGAGAGACTATATAAGGAACTGCAGGGGGCGGGGCTCGGTCTTTTACGTCGGAACTTGGGAGTGGGTCGCAGCTACTAGGTAAGTCTGCGTAGCTGGCGGTCGTGTGCGCGAACTTGGGGCTCAGCTTGGGTTGGGGCATGCGATACTGTAAAAAGACTTCAGAAATTGAGGGTTAGAGTGCGGCGTTGAGTATTTACACGTGGAAAACGCGCCGCCGGACCGCCACGTGTCCCCGGTCGCGGTAGCGACCGACTTCGAGCTTAGGCGTGCGTAGGCTGCTGCTGGTGGTCATGGCGCTGCGCACGGCCGGGTTGCTAAACCGGCTGGATAATCCTGAACGGTGCACGGGAAACAACCACATTCCTGGGATTTGGGGCGGGAATTAGGCTTAACGTTTACTTCCAGGCCTTAGATACGTCGTCATATCAACAGTTAATTTCAAAATCGGCAGCTCCTGGCTGCGTGAAACTGAGTTGTATTGTGCCCAGGTGGCGCTGTGTGCAAATCGAATTGTTGGAGGGGAAGATTTTAGTGCTGAAAACCTTGAACTATGACCTTCTATGGCAATACTTAATTTTTTAATATGTTCTTCCGCAGGTTAATATATTGATTCTCCGTCAGGAACGATGGATTTCGGTGTAGCGGAACTGTTACATGGAGATGCTAAGGTAAGTGTTGAGAGCTTAGTTTTAAGCTGACGGAATAAACCTGTTGATTTACAGGAAAGATGATGCATCATTTGAAATTGTATTCTTTTTTTTTAGATACAAAGGTACATTGCAAAACATGCTGGACAATATTGGCTGGAAAATGACTTGGTTAAAACCTGATGGTCTTTACCAGGTATGTGTTTGACTAGTACTTCGAATCTCTATATACTTAGATTAAATGAGAAAAATATATACATTTTTTTTTTTTTAACAGCATTCTGCAGGTTGATGAATACTAATGAAGCTGTGGGTGTCACTGAGGAGCTTCATTTTAAAGTAAGTTACCCTGAGTTACATCTGCTGCAGTAATTTCTGTCTGGTTTGTGGTGAATGTCCGTGTGGTGTAGCTTAATGGATTTTGGTCTGATCAATGATGAAACCTATCCCGAAGCTGATTGCCTGAAGAAAAGCATGTACGGATTCGGCTTCTGAGACAAGACTAATGTGCAGATATGAGAAGTTTTATAACAGATTTCTGTTAGGTTGTGCCTCATAGAGGAAAAACTTAATTCACAGTAATGGGGTTTTCTGTGCCAACAGTGAGGGGTTGCTGTCTGCCTGTTGAAAGAAGTCGGTGTGCTGTGACATTTTGAAGGTGGAAACTTTTCTGTGAGTAGAGATGTTTTGCTTAAAAATCAGTAAACATTGTGTCCTTGGTCTTAACCTATGATGATCCTATCCCGAACCTGAATTTCTGTTGAAAAAACTTATACGGATCTGGCTTCTGAGGTGGACCATTATGAGGACAACAGCATTTTTGAAAATCAGTAACTTTTTTAATGTTGATAGTTTTGTAAACCTCAAATGTTTCCTTTCCTAGGGCTGGTGCTGCAAGATTAACTTGTCTGTCTGATGAGAATCTGGTGATTGGGAAAACCTCCATTTTATGGATGTGGGAAGAAAGTTCAAGATGGATTATATTTTTACATTGGTTTGTAAATAGATTCTGAACCAGCATCGAGTCTAGATAATTCATCCATAACAATCAAGGCATTTCTGTTTGACCATGACACTGCTGTAGAATCATAACCTGTTAATCAGTGTATTACTTTCTACCTATGAAACTATTTTGAATGAAAATTCTTTTCTAGTTATCCAGTCTTGTAATTAAAATAATTTTGAATAGCCTTTGGTTCCCTGTCTGTCTGAATTGAATTTAAAACTGTGTGATTGTAATTACACCAAGTTAAAGTGTATACTCTTCAGTGGAATATTTAGTCAGGTTTCTAGGGAGAGATGATTTGGTTTGGCAAGAATAAGTAATGTGGAAAATGGTAGTTATAATCAGTGTGTTAAGTATTCCTGAATTAATGGGGTGAGATTTAACTGTGAGAGAATGGGACCTGTTAACAGTGAGGGAAGGTCACTGATAAAATCTGGGTTAAAACTGGTCAAGCATTGTTTGGAATGGGTTAGTGTAAACAATAGCATCTAATCTAAACCAAGGTGGTTGGCCCTGCTGCTGAGTCACTTCAGTCGCGTCCGACTCTGCGACCCCATGGACAGCAGCCCACCGGGCTCTTCTGTCCACGGGATTCTCTAGGCAAGAATACTGGAGTGTGTTGCCATTTCCTTCTCCGGATGGGCCCTAACCCTAATCATTTTCCTTAAATAGATGCATGAATAACCTGTTCCCGTATTGAAATGTTAAAGTCAGTGCCAATATTATCATCTGAATGAACTCTTGAAGTGTTAGCTTGTGTTAGCTTGCCTGCTGAAGTGAAGAGATGATTTGGGGCCCGTGTACCTCAGATTCATGAGACTGAGCCTGTAGTTGAGTGCCCAGACATGTTTCTTCTGGTAGCAAACTATCTCCATGTATAGCTTTGTTGGTGCATTTATTATGTCCATTTGGAAATGAGACTTTAGCACTGCAATCAGCCCCCAATCTCCCTTACTCTGCTTTATTTGGAACTTAAGTTTGGTTTATAGAGTCTGAGCACTGGCATCCCTGTACCTTAAGGATCTAGACACCTGGCACTTGGTTGTCAATAAATGTTACATGCTTAACAATGAATGCTTAATGACCCATTGAAGGGGACTTTCCTGACTGTCCAGTGGTTAAGACTGCTTCCAGTGTAGGGGCTGCTGGTGGGGTTGGTGAACCCACATGCAGAGTGGCACAGCCAAAAACCTAAAAGATTAAGGGAGAACTGTCCTTGTCAAAATTGGCTAACATGACATCAAACAAGGCAAACTTAAAAATAAGACTTCGTTTTAGACCACTTAAGGTTTCCCTTATAGCTCAGTTGCAATACAGGAGGCCCTTTCCCTCCCAGTCCACTTTAAGATTCAAATGATGTACACATTTTTCATTGCACTGGTTGGATCCCACTACAATTTGAGAGTTTGATCCAAATAGAAATAAGTCCATTTGAGACTATAAATATTCAATAAAAATGGATCCAAAACGTACAGTTCTGGAAGTTGGGAAAGCTCATTGTACCAACTCAATGGACATGACTTTGAGCAAGCTCAGGAAAATGAGGCCTAGCATACTGCAGTTCATGGACTTACAAAGACTCAGACAATGCATAGCAACAAAACATAACAGGAACCTTAAGCTCTGTGAGAGACTAGCCAGTAAGAATTTGCTCAGCTTTACACCATGCTTCCAGATCATCTTAAAATACACTAGGTTTCAATTATACTATTTGGTGTTTTCTAGTAAAGTGAAGGTTGCTCAGTTTTGTACAACTCTGCACCCCTTGGACTGTATCAGTTCAGTCGCTCAATCGTGTCGAACTCTGCAACCCGATGAATTGCAGCACGACAGGCCTCCCTGTCCATCACCAACTCCTGGAGTTCACTCAAACTTGTCCTTCGAGTCGGTGATGCCATCTAGCCATCTCATCCTCTGTCGTCCCCTTCTGCCCCCACTCCTTCCCAGCATCAGGGTCATTTCCTGTGAGTCAACTATTTGCCTGAGGTGGCCAAAGTGTTGGAGTTTCACCTTTAGCGTCAGTCCTTCCAATGAACACCCAGGACTGATCTCCTTTAGGATGGACTTGGATCTCCTTGCAGTCCAAGAGTCTTCTCCAACACCACAGTTCAAAAGCATCAGTTCTTCAGTGCTCCGCTTTCTTCACAGTCCAACTCACATCCATACATAACCACTGGAAAAACCATAGCCTTGACTAGATGGACCTTTGTTGGCAAAGTAATATCTCTGCTTTTTGTATGCTATCTAGGTTGGTCATAACTTTCCAAGGAGTAAGCATCTTTTAATTTCATGGCTGCAATCAGCATCCGCAGTGATTTTGGAGCCCCCAAAAATAAAGTCTGACACTGTTTCCACTGTTTCCCCATCTATTTCCCATGAAGTGATGGGACCAGATGCCATGATCTTAGTTTTCTGAATGTTGAGCTTCAAGCCAACCTTTTCACTCTCCTCTTTCACTTTCATCAAGAGGCTTTTGAGTTCCTCTTCACTTTCTGCCATAAGGGTGGTGTCATCTGCGTATCTGAGGTTATTGATATTTCTCCCGGCAATCTTGATGCCAGCTTGTGCTTCCTCCAGCCCAGCGTTTCTCATGATGTGCTTTGCATATAAGTTAAATAAGCAGGGTGACTATATACAGCCTTGACGTACTCCTTTTCCTATTTGGAACCAGTCTGTTCCATGTCCAGTTCTAACTGTTGCTTCCTGACCTGCATACAGGTTTCTCAAGAGGCAGGTCAGGTGGTCAGGTATTCCCATGTCTTTCAGAATTTTCCACAGTTTATTGTGATCCACACAGTCAAAGGCTTTGGCATAGTCAATGAAGCAGAAATAGATGTTTTTCTGGAACTCTTGGTTTTTTGATGATCCAGCAGATGTTGGCATTTTGATCTCTGGTTCCTCTGCCTTTTCTAAAACCAGCTTGAACATCTGGAAGTTCACGGTTAACATATTGCTGAAGCCTGGCTTGGAGAATTTTGAGCATTACTTTACTAGCGTGTGAGATGAGTGCAATTGTGTGGTAGTTTGAGCATTCTTTGGCATTCGCTTTCTTTGGGATTGGAATGAAGATTGACCTTTTCCAGTCCTGTGGCCACTGCTGAGTTTTCCAAATTTGCTGGCATATTGCGTGCAGCACTTTCACAGCATCATCTTTCAGGATTTGAAATAACTGGAATTCCATCACCTCCACTAGCTTTGTTTGTAGTGATGCTTTCTAAGGCCCGCTTGACTTCATATTCCAGGATGTCTGGCTCTAGGTGAGTGATGACACCATCGTGATTATCTGGGTTGTGAAGCTCTTTTTTGTACAGTTCTCCTGTATATTCTTGCCACCTCTTCTTAATAACTTCTGCTTCTGTTAGGTCCATACCATTTCTGTCCTTTATCGAGCCCATCTTTGTATGAAATGTTCCCTTGGTATCTCTATTTCTTTTGAAGAGATCTCTAGTCTCTCCCATTCTGTTGTTTTCCTCTGTTTCTTTGCATTGATCACTGAGGAAGGCTTTCTTATCTCTCCTTGCTATTCTTTGGAACTCTGCATTCAGATGCTTGTATCTTTCCTTTTCACTTCTTTTCACAACTATTTGTAAGGCCTCCTCAGACAGCCATTTTGCTTTTTTGCATTTCGTTTCCATGGGGATGGTCTTGATCCCTGTCTCTTGTACAATGTAACAAACTTCCGTCCATAGTTCATCAGGCACTCTATCAGATCTAGTCCCTTAAATCTATTTCTCACTTCCACTGTATAATCATAAGGCATTTGATTTAGATCATACCTGAATGGTTTAGTGGTTTTCCCTACTTTCTTCAACGTAAAAAGTCTGAATTTGGCAATAAGGAGTTCATGATCTGAGCCACAGTCAGTTCCTGGTCTTGTTTTTGCTGACTGTACAGAGCTTCTCCATCTTTGGCTGCAAAGAATATAATCAGTCTCATTTTGGTGTTGACCATCTGGTGATGTCCATGTGTAGAGTCTTCTCTTGTGTTGTTGGAAGAGGGTGTTTGCTATGACCAGTGCATTCTCTTGGCAAAACTCTATTAGCCTTTGCCCTTCTTCATTCTGTGCTCCAAGGCCAAATTTGCCTGTTACTCCAGGTGTTTCTTGACTTCCTACTTTTGCATTCCAGTCCCCTATAATGAAAAGGACATCTTTTTTGGGTGTTAGATCTGTAAGGTCTTGTAGATCTTCATAGAACTGTTCAACTTCAGCTTTTTCAGCGTTACTCGTTGGGGCATAGGCTTGGATTACCGTGATATTGAATGGCTTGCCTTGGAAACGGACAGAGATCATTCTGTCATTTTGGAAATTGCATCCAAGTACTGGATTTCAGACTCTCTTGTTGACCATGATGGCTACTCCATTTCTTCTAAGGAATTCCTGCCCACAGTAGTAGATATAATGGTCATCTAAGTTAAATTCATCCATTCCAGTCCATTTTAGTTCACTGATTCCTAGAATGTCTACGTTCACTCTTGTCATCTCCTGTTTGACCACTTCCAGTTTGCCTTGATTCATTTTCCTGACATTCCAGGTTCCTAGTCCATGGTATTCTCCAGGTCAGAATACATTCCCTTCTCCAGGGGATCTTCCCAACCCAGGGATTTTACTCATGTCTTCCACATTGCAAGCAGATTCTTTAACTGAAGTGAGCCACCAGGGAAGCCCAAACTAGTTATATTGCCAGAAATCCAATATCCATTGCACTTGGCTTCCTTATCAAGTGTCCTCTGAACTGCTTATACAGTTCTTAATCCTTTCTGTTTGCCCAGCCTCAGAACTTTTGGCTGTTTTTAAACCAGTTTCCCCATTAAATTTAAGCTTTTAAATGCCAACCTATGTACAGATAACCAGGCTTCTCTGGTGGCTCAGAGGGTAAAGCGTCTGCCTGCAATGCGAGAGACCTGGGTTCAGTCCCTGGTTGGGAAGATCTCCTGGAGAAGGAAATGGCAGCCCACTCCAGTATTGCCTGGAGAACCCCACAGAGGAGCCTGGTAGGCTACAGTCCATGGGGTCGCAAAGAGTCACAACTGAGTGGCTCCACTTTCCTTTTTCCTTTCCTATGTACAGATAAGTCAAAATTCAAGCATGCTACAGTTTTTGTGGATCATCTTGAGGTGGAGGAAGGGTACCCTTCCAATATGAAAACCAAACTTGGTCTCATTCTCACAAATCCTGGCCTCATCCTCTGACCACTAGTCAATCTGAGGTCCTGACACGCTGTGCAGCTGACTTATAACGGGATATAGATTAAATCTCACAGAATCCCACACTGAATCCAGTATAATATATCCATCCTATTTGGAAACTTTACCTTAGTTATGCTCTCTTCAAAAGAGTTAACAATGGAAAGAGCATTTCAGAATACTCATAGAATTCACCATTTGAAGAAAATGTTTGCAAACAGTGATTACTGAGGTCAGAAACTTGACCCTTGCCTCCTAACTATTGAATATAATTATATATAATATAAATCAATAAATGGTTCATTTTAAAAGTGTACAGTTGGATGAGTCTCTGTAAATATGCACCCATGAAACCATTACTGCAATCGAGATAAGTCCATCTCCCCAAAAGAGCATTTTTACAGAGGCTTGATTTTGAACATATTAAGTTTGAGATGACATGTGATACCCAAATGAGATTTTGAGTTAGATGTGAAAGTTCAGAGGAGAGCTCTAAGCTGGAGAAATAAACTTGGGAGCTAACAGCATGTGAATGGCCATAAAGTGAGATCACTGAGAGAGTAAATATAAGAGAAGTGATCTAAGAGTTGAGTCCCGGGATGTTCCAGAAGTAAGACATGGCAAGTTTAGGTCAAATCATAGAAATTATTTTGTACCAGCAAACAAAAACTGGGAAGCAGAAATCTGTTTTCAAATTCAACTACCATATCTGAAACAAACTAGATGGAAAATCGAGGAGTTCAGAAAGCGAGGGTGTGAACTAAGCAATAATTGCTTGGGGTAATGGAGCTGGAGGTTGCCTTGTATTTAATACAGAGCACTGGTCAGCGTGAAAATTGAGGGAGTTAAGGACATCTTTGCAAAGTATTAGGCAAAGTGGTCTTCAGGAAAGAATGAGATGAGGAATTTAGAAAGTGTGATAAGAGTTGTCATCAGATACTGTGGACTGATGAGAGGAATTGAGTTGACTACAGACAAGTTAGAGATTTGCCTTTTGGTGCTAAAGTGCCCAATGAGGCTGAAAATTGCCAAGTGTGATAGTTAATCAGCATAATTCTTACCTGTTGTCCTATGGGGTTTATCCACATGGGAGCAGAAAGCAGATCAATGAATTATTCCAAAATTAGGGATAAACTGGCCAAAAGGAGTAGAGCCGTGATGGGCCAATTGAGAGTGCAGGTAAAAGTGGTGTTAAAATTGACCTTGAAATCCAGGCTGATGAGGAAAAGAAATTAGTGCTGGAAAACTGTCCCAGGTAATGACGAAGATCAGTTGTACCACAGGGAGATGATGAAAATGAGGTAAAATAAGATCCTTTCAAGTTACACTACAAAATGACCCACAGCATGTTGTGTTTCTAATTAGTGGTTTATTTCTTTCTGGTCCTAGAGTGAGTTCTTTTCAAGCAGAAACTGCCCTTTCACCTCTTATACTCTGTGCCTAGTTCAGTGTAAAGACTCGCATTATAAATTTGTCTAATTATATGGAATTCAGTATGTACATTTAAGGTGGGCAATGATGATATGATCTAAATTCTCCAAAAGAGATAAAAGAAATGAAAAAAGTTGGAAACTGTTGAATTCAGTATGTGTGCCCTCCCAAAATTCTTACGTTGAAGCCCTAACTCCAGTGTGGCAATATTTGGTGATGGAGCCTCAGGGGATGTGGTTAAGGTTAAATGATGTCATGAAGGTAGGGCCCTGGTCGGATAGGATGAGTGTCCTTATAAGAAGAAACAGCAGAGAACTCACTCTCTCCCTCTTCATATGCACCCACAAGAAAGAAGTCATGTGGGGACCCAGTGCAATGATGGCTGTCTACAAGTCCAGACAAGAGACTCAGAATGAAACCTCCCTTGCTGGCACTTTAATCTTGGACTTTCCAGCCTCCAGAGCTATGAGAAAATTAATTTGCATTGTTTCAACCATCCAGTCTGGTATTTTGTTATGGTAATTCTTACAGACTGGGACAGAAGCAATGGATAAATGGCCACTGTTATAATTTGAGGGCTTTATATTTGGCAAAGGATTTATGGGTAATAACTATTAAAAAGGTCCACATAGTGTAATCTCTCTGGTTTTATACATTTCCCCTTTAGGTTTTTATTGATTACATTGAAACTGGGTCACACTTTTTTTTTCTGCAGTGTTTTATTATTGACTAATAACAAACAACTGACACAAAGCTTTCCACCTGTTTCAACACCAATAGGTAATTTTTCAATTAAATCTCAGTAAAAGAAATTAGAGATTGAAATTAAACTATTTTAGAAGGTGAATGTTGTCTTCAGTCTTGTGCTTCACAAGAAAAACTTTTTAACATAAATGAAATTAGTTCTTTTAAAATTAACTAATGTAACAAAACATGATTTAGGCTTACTGGATATTTCATAGTATAAAATTTCTTTGTTCTATATGAACATTAAGATTGTAAAAGGGGGGACTTCTCTGGTGGTCCAGTGCTGAGACTCCCAATTCAGGGAGGGGGCCCAGGTTTGATCCCTGGTCAGGGAACTAGATTCCACATGCTGCAAGTAACAGTTCACATTCCAAAACTAAAAAGATTCTTCATGCCACGACTAAAGGTGCTGCAACTAAAGACCCTACATGCTGCAGCTAAGACCCAGTACAAAAGAGAGAAAGGAAGGAAAGTCAAGTGACGTATTTTTTTTTTAATTTTAACAACATTTTTGACAACTGATAGTTCATACCTATCATGAGTTTTTCACTGTTTAATGAAAAATACTGGTATAAAATCATGACTGACACTTCTATAGTTCTCCTAATTGTACACGGTGCTTTGACATACATCATCTTGGTTTCTCCTACAGTAACCTGTGAGTAGGCATTATTAGTATTTACACATTTTATATGTGAGTAAACAGATTTAAAATACAATCTGCACAAAGTTTAGATCACTGGAAGGAATGATTTCATCATCATCAGTATTTTGTACATCGTAATACAGTTTTTTTAGTTTGGGTGCCACATTTAAGAAGAAGAGTGGTGGGAATTCCTGATGGTCCAGTGGGTAAGAATCCTTGCTCCCAATGCAGGGCCCAGGTTTGATCCTTGGTTAGGGAACTAGCTCCTGCATGCCAAAACTAAGGAGTCTGTGCCACAATGAAGATTCCAAGAACTGCAACTAAGACCCAGCCCAGCCAAAATAAATATTTTTTAAAAAGAAGATGAGTGGCAAACTAGGAGGTAACCTAAGGATGAAGACAAGGCTTCTGGAAACCATATCATTCTAGACAATATTTTAAGGACTTGGAAATAGTTAACCTGAAGAAATAAAAATCATGGGAAAGCATAATGACTCTTCTTAAATATTTAAAAGTATCTCATGTGGGATAATAGTAATATTAATAATAATCCCATCTGGGGACTTCCCTGGTGGTCCAGGGGTTAAGAATCCACCTTGCAATACAGGAGATGCAGGTTTGATCCCTGGTTAGGAAACTAAAATCCCATGTGCTACAACTAGAGTCTGTGCAGCACAATTAAAGATCCTGCACAATGCACTGAAGACCCGGCAGTACTGCAGCTAAGAACCCACACAGCCAAATAAATAATGAAATGATTTTTTAAAATAGTAATAATTTTCCCATCTGGTAGGTACTATGATTATGCCCATTTTACCGATGAGGAAAGTGAAACTTAGAAATGTAACCTAAGGAAAGTTACATAGGAAGTGAGGGAATTAAATTGAAAATCTGGAAGTCTTAAGAGATGGTGTTCTTACCCCGCTAAATACCTTCCGCAGAGGAGTAGCTAACTGAAGTGTTTTCTTTGGAAGACACAAAAGTGATCAATGAAATAAAAAGAGGCAAACGGCAATTCAACCTAAAGCTGAACTTTCCAGTAACAGAATGTACTGTCTCCATATCACTATCTCCTGTCAGTGTGAGCTGGAGGGAGGTTCAGTTCAGTTCAGTCGCTCAGTCGTGTCTGACTCTTTGCGACCCGATGAATCACAGCACGCCAGGCCTCCCTGTCCATCACCAACTCCTGGAGTTCACTCAAACTCACGTCCATCGAGTCAGTGATGCCATCCAGCCATCTCATTCTCTGTCGTCCCCTTCTCCTCCTGCCCGCAATCCCTTCCAGCATCAGAGTCTTTTCCAGTCCAGTGAGTCAACTCAAAGACGCTTTTAAGTCTTAAGTTCAGATTCTTGACTTGCCCAAGGTAACCCAGCTAGTTAATGACCAAGTCGACAACCAACATCTTCCACACCCTTTCAGTCCAGTGCTCAATCCAGTAACACTGTGGTGCCCCAATTTTTCTCCAGCATAAATTTAAAATTCCTCAGAATTCATTAATCTATGGGAATTGGAAAGATCATGCAAACAAAATAATTTTAATCACTATTTTTATACAAAAGTAGAGCCTGGGGCCTGTTACTAATAGTTGATCAATTTAAATAGGAAAACATGGGACTTAGGCAGACTAAACTTCTCTGGGGCAATAGTAAGTTCTATCCATTGGGGTATATCTATTTCTGATACTTGTTTTTCTTACTGATGGAGACTCAGTTTAAATTATACTTATTTTTCAAAAATGAATGCAGAAACATTGTTCAGAGTCTGACCACACACCCAGAAATGTCAAAATAGTTTTGAAATTCATGGACCTGTTTCCATATATTGGAGTATAACTTAGTTTCTTAATGAGTTTTGTTTGCTTGAAAGTCAATCTGTTTCTCTGAAGATTAAGGCATACTGACAAGCTAGGTATGCATGGTGATTCAGAAATATCCTAAGGTTTCACCCATTTTATTCACTGGACAAGTAGGTCCTGAATACCTACCATGTGCAGGTACTGTCCTAAGCACAGCAGAGACCAAAATCTTTGCCTTTGTGGAGCTTACATTTTAGGAGGAGGAAAATAAATAGATAAATTGTAAAGTGTGTGAGAGAATGAGAAGTGATATTTAAAAAAGAAAACACAGGACATTGGGAGTGAATTTAGGGAGGGAGCCAAATAGTGTTGTGATCTTTAAATAAATTTGACAGGATTGGCTTCGATGAGAAGGTAAGATTAAGCAGACTTGAAGAGAGAGAGAGAGACTGAGCTATGGACATATCTAAGCAAAGGGCATTTCCAGCAAAGGACAACCCAAAGACAGACCCACAGATGGTAAAGATGAAGAAAGATGACATCCAAATCATGTTGAGCCTTAGGGCTCATTGAAAGAATTTTGCTCTGAGTAAAATGGGAACACTTGTAAAAAGAAATATAGAAACTGAAAGCATGATTTAAGTGTATCAAAGCCTGTGAATCCTACCCATATGGTCTGGATTGTAGTCTCTACCATTTACCATTACAAGAAAACAGGGTGGGCTTGCCTGGTAGCACAGTGGCTAAGAATCCACCTGCCAATACAGGAGTCACGGGCTCAATCCCTGGTCCGGAAAGATCCTATATACCACGGGGCAACTAAGCCCCTGGGTCACAACTCTGAGTCCATGTGCTGCAACAACTGAGGCTGACTGCTACAGCCTGTGCTCTGCAACAAGAGAAGCCACTGCAAAAAGAGAGTAGCCCTCCCTGGCCGCAACCAGAGAAAGCCCACACAAAGCAACCCAGAGCAGCCAAAGTAAATAATTATTTTTTAAAAAAGAAAGAAAACAGGGTTCATAGGAGAAATAATTGAGTACAGAACTGAGGCAAGAAAGGTAGCCTTCTGCATTTTGCTGTATGTGGGAGAGCAAAGGAGCCTTCTGCATTTTGCTGTATGTGGGAGAGCAAAAGGGGCCCCCCTGGTGACTCAGCTGGTAAAGAATCAGCCTGCAATGCAGGAGACCTGGGTTCAATCCCTGGGTTGGGAAGATCCCCTGGAGGAGGACACGGCAACCCACTCCAGTATTCTTGCCTGGAGAATCCCCATAGACAGAGCAGCCTGGCAGCTACAGTCCATGGGGTCACAAAGAGTCAGACACGACTGAGCAACTAAGCACAGCACAGCACAGCACAGGCGTCTGGGATTGTGTGAAAAGAACTCCGGAGCCCATCTGGAGCATCTCCTGCAGTCCATATATGGAAATGCTGACTATATCAAGGATAATAACTACAATAGATTGAGCTACATAAAATATGTTCAGATCTAGGAATTCATAATGATACCTTTAAGAAAAAAAACTGCATTTTGATGCTGTTAGAAGATGCTAGTGAACCAACTTAATTTCAGAACTGGCAAATGAGGGACTTTCCAACACCAACTGCAGTAACAGATAATCAGATTGAAACTGAGAAAGTTTTTCTTCATTGATTATCCCAGTTAGTAACTGAAAAAAAAAAAAAAAAAGACAGAATATCACTATTTTGTAACATCTCTTGATGTACCAGCAATGATCATCCATGGCTAAATTAAAAAAAAAAAAAAAGAGAGGGGACTAGTGGCTGATTGTTAAGTTTTGGGGTTGTATCAACAACATGCTACTTGAAAGTCTACTTCCACAAGAAATAGACTTTAATTGTTTTCCTACATAGATGGTTTATTTATCCCAAGATATTGGCACTCTTCATTGTTTACAACAATGTCAATTATCTGCAAGATATCTGCTCAAGTTTCCCTGAAAGAGTTCCTTGGTTGAATCTAACAAACAAAACTCTAGAAGCTAATTATTGACATGAATTAAATAACATGAGATTTATCACTTCAGCTTCAGTGGCATCTTGGGGAGGTGATCTTGTTATATACTCTTTACACACTTCTATCTGCTAGTGATATCGGTCCTGTTCATGGCGTTGTTTATCTTATTAAATAGCCATACCTTAGGAAGTACAAAACACTCAATCCATATTAATGTTTATTCTAGATTTATGGTTAACAGATGATTCATATAATAGTACCTCAAATTTCTTTGAACATTTTTCTTAGAATAAATACATCTACTAAACTTAGATTCCATGAAATCCAAGTATAAGTAACTGTCTCCTATGCAGTTTTCGTTTTGCCATTTACTTGGTGTTTAAATTATTTATCAATTTTTAACTTGAGTAAAGAACAAATCTGCAGAATACAAACTTCCAGAGTAAGTAAACCACATTTTTTTATAATTTTAGGTATGGAGTTCTGGGGTATTTAAATGTATCTAATTTCCTAAAGTCTATAATTTTGTTTTTCTTTTTTTCTTACTAAAATGCTTTTTTTTAATGAAAAAGATATCTTATAAAATGTAAAAATAAGGAAAATATTAAGAATAAAATTAAAATAACACAATTCCACCATTTAGTGATACATTTACTATAAAGAAATTAATATCTTTTTCCATGCAGATAGAAATTTTAATAAAATTTAAATTTTACTGTATATGGTTTGTTTTCCTGATTTTGTATTTGATATTCTATAATGAAAGTTTTTCAATGCCATTAGAAATTCTTCTACTCAATGGCAACATGGAGAACATTTCTTTTTTCTTTACTTTTTTTTTATTTTGGCCATGACAATGCAGGATCTTTGTTTCCCTACCAGGGATTGAGCCCCAGCCCCAACACTGAAAGTGCTGGATTGCCAGGGAATTCCCAAAAACATTTCACTTTTATGGGTATTTAATTCCATAAGACTGAAAATTCCTATCACTTTGAATTTTAGCATGATGATAAATTTTACAGCAATAAAAATTCCAGTGACACTGCATTGGTTGTCTCTGGATAGTGGGTTCGTATTACTATCCAAGAATTAAATGCCTCGGATAACATATCTTCTCACATTCATGTGCAGCCATTCTAGTCCAAACTGCACTCTGCTCCCAACAGGTATCCTCTCTCCTAATCTTTTCTTTCTTTCTTTAGTGTTTTAATTGAAGCATAGTTGATTTACAGCATTGTGTTAATTATTGCTGTGATTAGCAGATGCAAACTGGAATATATAGAATGGATAAACAACGAGGTCATACTGGAGAGCGCAAGAAACGATATTCAACACTTTGTGAAAAGGCCATAATGGAAAAGAATATGAAAAAGAATGTATTCAGTTCAGTTCAGTTCAGTCGCTCAGTCGAGTCCGACTCTTTGTGACCCCATGAATCACAGCACGCCAGGCCTCCCTGTCCATTACCAACTCCCAGAGTTCACTAAAACTCAAGTCCATTGAGTCGGTGATGCCATCCAGACATCTCATTCTCTGTTTTCCCCTTCTCCTCCCACCCTCAATCCTTCCTAGCATCAGACTCTTTTCCAGTGAGTCAACTCGTCGCATGAAGTGGCCAAAGTATTGGAGTTTCAGCTTTAGCATCAGTCCTTCCAATGAACACCCAGGATTGATCTCCTTTAGAATGGACTGGTTGGATCTCCTTGCAGTCCAAGGGACTCTCAAGAGTCTTCTCCAGCACCACAGTTCAAAAGCATCAATTCTTCGGCGCTCAGCTTTCTTCACAGTCCAACTCTCACATCCATATCTATGCATAACTACCTCTCCTTATTTTTTCCACTGTCCAGTCTGCAGGGTAAAAAACTACCTCACGTCCTTAACCATGTTTTTGTGCTTTCTTTCTACCTCCTTGCACTAATTACAATTTGGTTCTCAGGGCACTGCTTCACTTTGCAGGTTTCTTAAGTTCTCCTTCAGATGTGGAAGTCAAGGTCAATATCTTCCTTGATTCTTACTGCCACTTCTTGACAATTATTCCTCCATTTTTATGTACAACCCCTTGATTTTTTCAGACTCATCTTACTTGACTTGCCATCCTTTGTCCTAAGGTTATTATTTTCCAACTTCCTAATTGCTACCCTTTATTGATTTTGAAGAGTTTGAGACCAGGTTTGCTGTCCTATTTTATGTCACCTGACTCTTAATGTCTACATGTCAATGTCCAATCTGGCTTCTGAGTTGTTTGACTTCCTCTGCTCTCTCCCTCCTCACCCAGCATTCTTACCTGGGATCCACTGGCCTCTGAGAGGTGATGGGTAGAATTTGAAGGGTCTATGAATGTAGATAGGGAAAATTTATGTCTTTATTTTTACCAAGAACTAATTGAAATTTAACATTGCCTTCAAAGATAAATGTAGGCAATAAATGATAGATTTATTAGCAGTATCAATGGTGTAAATAGATAGCATCACTGACTCAGAGGACACGAATCTGAGCAAACTCCAGGCGATAGTGAAGAACAGGGATGCCTGGCATGCTGCAGTCCATGGGGTCACAAAGAGTTAACCATGACTTAGCAACTGAACAACAACATGGTTTGTCAACAATAGAAAGTATAGTTATTTTCATATAGAGTATATTATGGTTTGTATCACATAGTTTTTCTATGTAATAGAAATTTTCATTTATGCTTATTTCTACCTAGAAATCATGGTCCTTTTAAAGTCTTCTGCTTGATCTTGTTGTTTAATGTAAAGAGACACATTACTTTAGCCCATTCAGGGTGCTACAACAAAATTCTACATATTAAATAGCTTCTAAATAACAGAAATTTATTTCTCACAGTTCTTTCAGCCCTTAACTTTTGTCTAAGATCAGGGTACCAACAAGGTTAGGGGAAGGCTGTCTTCTGGATCACAGACCTCTCCTTGTACAAGAGAACTCTGAGTGATTCTAACCCCATTTTAAGCACTAATCCCATTCATGGGAGCTCCACCCTCATGACCTAATGACCTCTGGAAGGTTCATCCTCCTAACACCATCACATTGGTGTTAGGATTCCAGTATTTGAGTTTTGGGGAGACACAAATATTCAGATCACAGCTACATTACTGTAGCACACATTTAGTTTGTTTAAATATTTTGGTAAATATATTTTAATGTAAATGGTTTCAGATGTAATCCCATATATTTTGTTTTATGTATTTAAAAATATATTTGAGACAGAGTCCCTAAGCTTCCCCAGAGTGGAAAAGTAGTCCCCAGAGTGGCAAAGTAGTAATCTTTGAATAAGGATATTCTCATGAGTTCCCTGGTGGCCTAGTGGCTAGAATTTCAGGCTTTCACTGGTGTTGTCCAGGTTTGGTCCCTGGTTGGGGAACTGAGATCCCATAAGCCCTGTCCAGCACAGCCAAAAACAGAACAAACAAATAAGCAAAAATAATAATAATAATAATAATGTATATATATATTCTCTAGCACCATATATAAAAATAAACTCAAAAAGAATTAAAGACCTAAGTGTAAGGCTGGAAACCATAAAACCATAGAACACTCTGACATAAACCATAGAAATATTTTTTTGAATCTGTCTTCCAAAGTAAAGAAAATAAAAGCAAAAATAGGCAAATGGGACCTAATTAAACTTAAAAACTTTTGCAGAGCAAAGGAAACCATCAAAAAGACAACCTACTGAATGGGAGAAAATATTTGCAGATGATGTAACTAATAAGAGGTTAATATCCAAAATATACAACAGCTCGTACAACTAACATCAAAAAACAAACGGCCTGATTAAAAATGGGCAGAAGACCTAAACAGACCTTTTTACAAAGAGGACATGCAGATGGCCAACAGGAACATGGAAAAATGCTCAGCATTGCTAATCATTGCTACCTGCTAAGTCGCGTCAGTCGTGTCCAACTCTGTGTGACCCCATAGATGGCAGCCCACCAGGCTCCTCCGACCCTGGGATTCTCCAGGCAAGAGTACTGGAGTGGGGTGCCATTACCTTAGGGAAAGGCAGATCAAAACTACTGTCAGATATCACCTCACATCTGTCAGAATGGCTATCATCAAAAAGAACACAAATAACAAATGTTGGTGAGGATATGGAGAAAAGGGAACCTTTGTGCACTGTCAGTGGTAATGTAAATTGGTGCAACCACTGTGAAAAACAGTATGGAGTTTTCTCAAAAAAATTAAAATAGGACTACCATATATTCCACTCCTAGATGTATATCCGCTCAAAAACAAAACAGTTATTTGAAAAGATACATGCACCCCAATGTTCATAGCAGCATTATTTAGTTACCAGAATATGAAAGTAACCTAAGTGTCCATTAACAGATGAATGGATAAAAAAGATGTGATGCTGTCACACACACACACACACATACACAGAAGAATACTACTGTGTCAGCCAGAAAAAAAGAATGAAATTTTGCAGACTTGGAGGGTATTATGCCAAGTGAAATAAGTCAAAGACAAATTCTCTATGCTATGACTTTATTTTGAAACAGGAAAACTACAACAAACTAGTGAATATAACAAAAAAGAAAGGAGTCACAGATGCAGAGAAGAAACTGGTGGTTTCAAGTGGGGAGAGAGAAGGTGGGAAGAGACAATACAGAGGTGAGGGATTAAGAGGTATAAATAAAGTGAAAGTGAAAGTCGCATCTGATTCTTTGCTATACAGTCCATGGAATTCTCCAGGCCAGAATACTAGAGTGGGTTGCCTTTCCCTTCTCCAGAGGATCTTCCCAACCCAGGGATCGAACCCACGTGTCCCACATTGCAGGCGGATTCTTTACCAGCTGAGCTGCAAGAGAAGCCCAAGAATACTGGAGTGGGTAGCCTATCCCTTCTCCAGGGGATCTTCCCAACCCAGGAATCAAACCGGGATCTCCTGCATTGCAGGTGGATTCTTTACCAACTGAGCTCCCAGGGAAGCCCTTTAAGAGGTGTAAAGCACTGTGTATAAAATAAATGAGCTACAAGGATATATTGTACAGCACAGGAAATATAGCCAATATTTTATAATAACTATAAAGGGAGTATAACCTTTAAAAGTTGTGAATCACTATATTGTACACCTTTCATATATTATACAGCAACAGTTCAATTGCAAAGAAAAGAACCTATCATTACATATCTCAAGTGTGTCTTTAACTTTCCTTCGTATATAGCCTAATTCTGAAGCTTAACAGTGGACCTCTCACTACAATATTTCCAATCCTTTATCCTTGTTTTCTTCCCTTAGTTATTACTTGGCAATATCCCAACTATAATGAATCCAACCATTTGCCTTGCTGCAGAAATCACACAGCAGGGCAGATTTGTGCTACCGTACAGTTATGGTCTCTGATCCCAATCAGCCCCCAGTGCAACTAAGCAGTCTTCTTTTCTCTTGTCAGTTGTCCTTCCTGTTTCAGACTTCCTTTCTCCTCCACACCTTTTAAATTTTCCCTCCTCCACCTCAACTTTCCCCTTATCTGAGCAGATATTTCACCCTCCTCCTCATGGAGAACTTTGAGGACTTCGGATGACAATTTCCTTACATTATCAACCATTATGTATATCCCACTGTTTTTTTTTTTTTTTTCCTTCCTTCTCACTAAAATGGTATAGTGCCCCTCCTCTGATCTAAGACAAATTCCTCCTCCAGTTCTCCAAATCACATTCATTCATTCAACAAATATTGAATCAGGGTTTGTTCCGTGCCCCTCCAAAAAAAATATATATATATTAAAGTCTTAAACCCTAGTACCTCAAAATGTGATTTCATTTGGAAATAGAGTGGTTGCAGGTATAATTAGTTAAGATGAGGTCATACTGGAGGAGGGTGGAGCCCTAATGCAACAGGACAGGTGTCCTTGTAAGAAGATGGTTGTGTAAAGACAGAGACAGAGAGAATGTCGTGGGGCGGTGAAAGCAGAGACTATACAGTTGCACGCCAAGGAAAGTCCAAGACTGCCCGTATGTTAACACTATCAGAAGCGAGGAAGAGGCACGGAAGGTTTCAGAGGGAGCATGACTATGACAGAACATTGACTTCAGACTTCTGCCTCCAGAACGGTGAGATAATAAATTTCTATGGTGTTGCTGCTGCCAAGTCACTTCAGTCGTGTCCGACTCTGTGTGACCCCATAGATGGAAGCCCACCAGGCTCCCCCGTCCCTGGGATTCTCCAGGCAAGAACACTGGAGCGGGTTGCCATTTCCTTCTCCAATGTGTGAAAGTGAAAAGTGAAAGTGAAGTCGCTCAGTCGTGTCTGACCCTTAGCAACCCCACGGACTGCAGCCTACCAGGCTCCTCCATCCATGGGATTTTCTAGGCAAGAGTACTGGAGTGGCTTGCCACTGCCTTCTCCGTCTATGGTGTTAAGCCACCCAATTTATGGTACTTTGTAAACCTTCTTGGCCCCCAAATCAAGGTGAGTCATTCTTCTGAAGGGCTCTAATATCATCCTTTCCCTTATCATTGAACTCAGCTGACTTTTGATCTTGTGAAGGAAGGCATAATGACTGTTTTGTTCATCTACATCTCCGTTGTCAAGCACTGAATCTGGCATTCGGGGACTTCCCTGGTGGTCCAGTGGTTAATACTCCCCACTTCCAACACAGAGGTGCAGGTTTGAACCCTGGTCAGGGAAATGAGATCCCACATGCTGTGCAGTATGGACAAAAAAACCCCAAGAATCTGGCATTCAGCAGGTGCTCACTGTTGAATTTCAAATATATTTGTTCTATTTTTTATGACACTATTGCTAAACATCCCCTTATCCTTAAATCTTTTCAAGGTTTATGATTATTTTCTTAAGATTAAAGCCCTGGAAGTAAAATTATTACTGGATCAAAAAATATAACCATTTTAAAGTCCTTGACATCTATTGCTAACTTCATTTCCAGATGTTTATTGTCCTAAATTTATCTAGGAAGTATTGACAAGTTTTGTAATATTCAGTCATTCTCATCCAGAGTTATACTATCTCTCTTCATTTATATTTCTCGTTTTTTAGTATTACTCAAGGTAAATTTTATAATTTTTCTGATATATGAACTTCATATTCTTTTTAAAGGTAACTATTTTGTGTATGTATATGTGTATAAATATATACATATGTAAAATCATTTCTTATTGCAAATCAGAAGTCTTTTCCACCATATTTTTATTACCAGCTATTGCTGATAAATAGGAAATCTAATGTGTTGGTGATTGCTTTCTTATCTGGCTATTCATTGATTTTTCTTCCTAATTATAAATGTGTACAACTTTATCATCTGTAAATAATGATACATTTATCTTCTCTTTTCCACAGTTATGCCTCTTCTTCTTTTTTTTTTTTTAAAGTGCAAAGCAAAGTTTATCAAAGCAGAGATAACACTCTTAGAGGGAGGGCAGGCTATTTCTTCAAAGTGAAACCAGTCTCCATAGTACTGCTTCTTATTTGCTTTATATCTCATTTTAATTGCTAGAATTTCCAGAACTTGTTAAAAAATGGTCATAAGGACAAGTTTCCTTTTGTATTCCTTACTTTAATGGAAACACTAGTATTTCAGTGTTCAGTGTAATATGCCTGGACTTCACAAAAGTATTCTTTGTTTTTGTAAGACAGTTTTACTCAATTTCTAGGTTACTATTATTAAAATTCAAAAGCAGATATTATTTTTATCAGACATCATTTTAGCATCTATCTGATGAATATATAGCTTCCTTCCTTTGACTTTTTGATGTGATATAGTAGAAGAGATGTTTGGAGATAAATGTTACTGTTTTTTTAAAATAAATAAGTCATGGAATATAATTTGTAGGTACTTATTTTATTCAGGATTTTTACATTTCTTTTCATAATGAAAATTGGTCTGATTGTGGGTATGTGGGTGTGTGTGGGTGTGTAAACTCTGTCAGGTTTTATATCATGCTACTTTTATAAAATGAGCTAAGTTTCCTTCTTTTTCTATTCTTTGTAACAGTTTTTATAACATCATAATTATATATTCTATGAAAGAATTTACTCTCCCAACTATTTTGGCCAAAAACCCTTTAAGGCATCATTAATTCTTTTTCAGTTTCTCTTGTAGTTTTCAGCCTCTCTTTTCTACTTCACTTATAACATATTTTCCCAAAAACATTTCAATTTTGTCAGTATTTCCAAATTTATGTCCAGGTATTATGAAGTAGTACATAAATATTCACCATTAAAAATAATCTTTGTCCTTGTACTATTATTCTTTATTTGCTGAACTGTGTTTTCATCCTCTTTTCCCAAGAAGACTGCCTGACATAGCATTCTTTAAAAAAAAAAAAGATAGTTTGAGGGTATATAAATCAATTACATTTTTCTATTATTTTTCAATTAATGGTTTCTGGTTTTCCCTTTAAAATTTGTCTTATGCTATTTCATATTTTTTTAAATTATAGGAATGTTATGCTTATTTATTTTAAATAAATAAAATAAATAAATGTTAAGTTCATTTATTTTCATTCTATATTTTCCCAAAGTAGAAATGTGTAAGACTATATACATTTTCCTCTAAGTGCAGCTTTGGCTGCAGTCTATACATTTTGCTGTAAATTGACACTGTAAATTACAATTACACTGTAAATTGACTTTGGCTTTGAAATCAGGCTAAAATATGCTGTTACACTATTATTACATTTTATGCTTAGCTTGAGGATGACTGAACTGTCAAATACAGACTTCAAAATAATTCAAGGTATCGCTGAACTTGTGTGCAATCAATGACCATGTGATCAAAATTTTTACCACCATCTTTAAGCAGAGTAAGTAAATTAGTAAAGTGAACAAGGAATGCCCTTTGGACATATTTTTTAATATCTGAATGTAAGAAAACACTCTAGATGTTTCTTGTAGTAAAAAACTATTTGATATGCTTTATAAGTTCCAATTCTATCAGTTGAAAGATAGGGATATATTTATTATTATAAAAGTATAATACTGCAATAATTAATAATGATTGTGAAAGATAAAGATGTCCAAAATATACATATTAAGTGAAAAAATAGTTATATAAAATAATACTTTATATATAATAAGAAACCATCATTGTCAAATATATGAATATAATATTAGTATCTGGAAAAATACTAATATTATCAGAAGGATTATATACCATTTGTATTTTTATACAGTAATCATCTCTGGCAATGAAGTTATAGGACATTTTAACTTCTATCTTCAGTTCAGTTCAGTTCAGTCGCTCAGTCGTGTCCGACTCTCCGCGACCCCATGAATCACAGCACGCCAGGCCTCCCTGTCCATCACCAACTCCCGGAGTACACTCAAACTCATGTCCACAGAGTCGGTGATGCCATCCAGCCATCTCATTCTCTGTCGTCCCCTTCTCCTCCCGCCCCCAACCTTTCCCAGCATCAGAGTCTTTTCCAGTGAGTCTTGTTTGAATTTTTATCAGGAGCATATGTTATCTTTCATAATAAAAGACAGTAAAATATATTTAAAATAAAAACAGGACTGAAATATACAGTTTAGCAGTCTGATAAGCTATATGTTTTTCTTTCAGAAGATTCTGTGATTCAGTTATCTAGGATATTTATCCCCTCACATTTTTCTTGCTGGCCTTTCAATCACTTGACTTAGCACTATGCATATACAAGGAGAGAAGTACTAGTCAATTATGTCACGTTTTATTAGCTATAATAAAAAAATAGATACAATAATGCAATTGATTCATATAAATGGTTAAATCTTAAACGGGTATGTGCTAATTGGCCACTTTGTGCTAGATCAAGCAACTCAATTTAGCCAAATAAAGAGAGTATTACTTAAAGGACACTGAGGATGTAGTGGGCCTTAATAGGAGGGGCCTGAGGAATCTGAGACTCAGTGATGGAATGATTGTCCACTTAGCATTCACAAGATCTGGTCCTAGGGAGGAAACAGGACCAAAGAGCCTCAGAGGCCTGACAGCTTTGCGCCTCCTCTCTTGCTGTGTGTGATCCTTCTCAGACTATCTTTGCCCATTTCTGAATATTTGCTTTATATTCCTCCTGCTTTCCATTGGTCTATTCCCTCCCTCTCTACTATTCACATCTATTCTCTTCTCTCTTGTCTTCTGAAAAACTTTTCTCCTTTTTTCAATTCCTCTCTCTCCTGCATCCTCAACATTTTTCTTTCTATTGGACTTTATCCACAGGTGTGTGTCTACACACACCTCTTTTATGGTCCCACCCAGCAACTGGACATACCAAGTGGACACACATGTACATATGAATATATGCATCTCCCATTTTAAAAACCAAAACAAACAAACCAGGACAAGACAAAAAAAAAACTCTTGCCTTGAACCCACATTTCCCCTTAAGCAATCAACCATCTCTCTGGGCTCTTTCCCAAAGGTCCTGAAAGAGTAGTCCACATAGGCTGCGTCTACCTCCCTTCTCTCTAGCCCCTTACAGCATTCTAATCAGGTCACTCCTGAAACTGCTCTTCTTGAGAAGTTCTATTCCATTCTTACCCCAAATTCTTAACTTCATTCATTCAACATAGTTGACAACTTTCTCTTTACACATTCTCCTTTCTTTTCTGAATCATCACTCTCTTGGTTTTTCTCCTACCTTTCTGGCCATCTCATCTCACTCTTCTTACAGGCATCTAGCTTACTCATTCTCTATAAATTGATTTTGCTGGGACTCTATCCTTGGACTTCCTGCCCTTGCTCGTTTCCTACTCTTTTAGCTCTGTGATTATGTCCATTCACATGGCTTAAATTCATTTATTACAAGACAATTGAAAATGCAAGTGGGTTGTTCTAAATTAGTGCTGTCCAATATAACTTTCTGTGATGATGGAAATATTCTGTATCTCTTCTGTCCAGTACCATGGTCACTAGCTACATGTGGCTAGTGAGTGAGCACTTGACAGGTGGCTAGTGTGACTGAGGAACTGCATTTTAGATTTTATTCAATTTCAATTAATTTAAGTTGTCACATGTGATTGGTGACTCTGGTATTGGACAAATTGGTTCCAGGTTAAAAGAAACCAAAGGATGGACTTCCCTGGTGGTCCAGTGGCTAAGACTCTGTGCTCCAAACGCTGGGGCTCCAGGTTTGATCCCTGGTTAGGGAACTAGATCCCACATGCTGCAACTGAGAGTCTGCATGCCAAAACTAAAGATCCCAATTACTGAAAAGAAGATTGAAGATTCTGCATGCTATAACTAAGACCCAGTGCAGCGAAAGAAAAAGAGAGAAGCTGAAGAAACAATTAAAAAAAAAAACAAAACAACACAACTACTCAAGGACTTGTTTAATGTAGTGAAAAACAGATGCAGAAGTAGGTTTCAACTTGCTCTCTCTCTTCCCTGGTACTTGCCTACCTCCCCCAAGTGTGAGCCCTCCTAACTAACAATGACTCCAAGCCTGCCACCAACCACAGAACAGACTTCTATATGGCTCTCCACTCTTTTATGGTCCCCCCCAGCAACTGGACATGCCCAGTTTCCCAGATTGCCCTGCAAGCTCTCCTTATTCACCCAGCCTTTGGAAGGGCTGATTATTGACTTAGCTCTCAGTTCTTCACTTCTCCTTTTGGACCACAGCTTCTCCCAGCACATAAATTCTTATTCCTATAAGAAAAATCCTTATTCTATAATATTCATAATGGTTCTGCTTCTCTAACTGAATCCTAACTCATTCCCGGCCCCCTCCCGCCCCTCGGGACGGCTGCGACGGGTTTTTGTTGCTGCTTGTGGACTTTCTCTAGTTGTGGCCAGCAGGGGCTACTCTCTGTTGCGTTGCAAGGTCTTCTCATTGTGGTGGCTTCTCTTGTTGCGGAGCACAGGCTCTAGGTGTTCAGGCTTCAATAGTTGCAGCAGGCAGGCTCAGTAGTTGCAGTTCATGGGCTTGAGAGCATGTGCTCAGTAGTTGTGGTATGCTGGCTTAGTTGCCCCATGGAATATGGGATCTTCTGGGACCAGGGATCAAACTAGTGTCCGCTGCTTTGGCAGGTGGATTCTCATCCACTGAACCACCAGGGAAGTCCCCTAACTGATCCATTTCTTGGCAACAGTTACTCTTTCAATCTTCTCCAATGCAACGGCACCAATATCCATCAATCGCCTCCTAAACTCTCTACCTTCAGTCCATCACTAAGTCCTTGGCCAGCTAGGTTCAAGGTACACACAGAATATGTCCATTTCTCTCCATCTCCTCTGCAATACCCTCATCCAAGTAACTCCTATCCCTTACCTGCTTCCATGTCCATCATCAAACCCCAGTATCTACTCTAAATACAAATTTTAAACATGTGAAACATTTCAATGACTTCCTTTTGCACTTACTTACATATTTCTACATAGTCAGGCTCCTGCCAGCTTCTCCAGACTTCTCTTGAACCACTCTCTCCCTTGCTAAATATACTCAAATCTCACTGGCTTTTTTTTTTTTTTTTTTCAGAAAAGGTCATGCTTTTTGCTGTTCTCAGAGTTTTCACATATGCTAGCCATTCTGCCTGGAGTATTCTTCCAACTCCCCATGAATTCCTCACTTTCCTTGGTTTATGCCTTCAGGTCTTGTTTTAAACATCACTTCCTCAGAAACTCTTTTCTTGACCAACCTACATAGGTCCTCCTTCTTATTCTGTAACACTATACTGTGTTAGTTTTTTCTTTACATTGATCACATTTAATAAATGCTTATTTATAAAAAAAAAAAGTGAGTTTATTCTCTCTCTCTTTTTTTTTCTCATTTAGCTGTGATCTCTGGGAAGGTAAATGACATCTCTGCTTTACTCATCTGGTGCTTAATTCAGTGCCTTGCATATTACTGGTGTTCAAAATATATTTGTGGAGTGATAGAATGAATGGGTTCCTCTTAGCTTCTGCTTATTTCTGGTTTCTGCTTTCTTATAATTTTAGTTTGATAAGACCTCTCATAGCCCCAGTTCTAACTCCTTCCTCGTGACATTGACTCTTTCTTTGGTTCTGCTCTAGATATGGTCTGGTACCTGATGCTGGTCCAATTAGTTGGGGCAAGGCAAGAAAAAAAATGTGACAGCCTCGACTGCTCCCTTAGCAGGGTTTTGGGATATGGTTACCCTTGGAAAGAGCTTTGAGACACAGCATGATAGACATACTCAGTGAAATAATTATTACTAAATTTTCCTTTTCCTGTGCCATGATTCATCTTGAATGTCTGCACAACCAAAGATTGCTTATAATCTGGGATTCCATTCAAGTAGAATGGGAATACTTCGATAAAACCATCCTTTGACTGTATGTTTACATAATCATTGTTCTTTTTGTACTTACTTGTATAAAATCTATTCCTTCTTATAACTTAGCCTATCATCTCCCCCTGTAAAAGCTAAAATGCAAATAGCTAAATTGAATGTGAACTCCTAATTTAAAAAAAAGCTAAAGGCAGGACTTCCCTGGTGGTCCAGTAGCTAAGACTCAGCACTCTCACTGCAGGGGGCCTGGGCTCCATCCCTGATCAGAAATCTAGATCCCACATGCCACAACTAAAGATCCAGTGTGCTGCAAGGCACAGTCAAAGAAATAAATACTTTAAAAAAAAAAAAAGCTAAAAACAATAGGAAGAATATCTAGCATTTCAAGTGTATTTAAAATGTCAAGATTTTAAAAATTAATAGGTTTCATTTTAAAAATAAAAATAGTCTATTTTAATAGAGTATTTTTAGATTTAAGAAAAATGAGCAGAAAGTAGTTTCATATACCTCCTCCCCCAGTCCTTTCTTCTATCATTAACATTGTACATTAGTGGGTGTGTTTGTTACAATTGACAGGCCAATACTGATTCATTGTTACAAGCTTAAGTCCACAGTCAACATTAGAGTTTATTTGTTATGTAGTACGGTCAATGGGTTTGCCCAAATATATGATACGTATCCATTATTATATAATATTAATAGAACCACACCCTAAAAATTCCCAGGATTCTTTCTTTTTAACCCTCCCACCCTCTGTTCCTCTTCTTGAACCCTTGACAACCACTGATCCATTTACTGTCTCCATAGTTTTGCCTTTTCCAGAATGTCATATTGTTGAAATCATATAGTACATAGCCCTTCCAGATTGGCTTCACTCAGTCATACGCATTCAAGATTCCTCCATGTCTTTTCATAGCTTGATAGTGTATTTCTTTATAGCACTGAATAATATTTCACTATATGGGTACCAAAATTTATCCATTCACCTATCAAAGAATACCTAAGTTGCTTTCAAGTTTTGGCAGTTATGAATAAAGTTGCTATAAACATCCACGTGCAGGTTTATGTGTGTGTGTGTGTACTTAAGTTTTCAATGTAGTTGAGTAAATACCAAGCAATACGATTGCTGGATCATATGGTGTGAATATGTTTAGTTTTGTAAGAAACTGCTAAACTGTCTTCCAAAGTGGCTGTACCATTTTGCATTTCCACTAGCAATGAAGAAGCATTCCTGTTGCTCCACATCCTTGCCAGCATTCAGTGTCAGCATTTTGAATTTGGCCATGACAACTGGTGTGTGGTGTTATGTCATTTTTTGAATTTGTAATCCTCTAATGTGTGTTAGCTGCTCAGTCGTGTCCTACTCTTTGCAACCCCATGGACTATAGCCTGCCAGGCTCCTCTGTCCATGAAATTCTCCAGGCAAGAATACTGGAGTGGGTTGCAAATCCTCTAATGACCCGAGTTCAATTCCTGGGTCAGGAAGATCCCCTGGAGAAGAAAATGGCAACCCACTCCAGTATTCTTGCCTGGGGAATCCCATGTACAGAGGAGCCTGGCAGGCTACAGTCCATGAGGTTGCAAGAGTTGGACACGACTTACCAACCAAACCACCACCCACCACCCAATGACATATGAGGTTGAGCATTTTTTCCACATGTTTATTTGCCATCTATATATCTTCTTTGATAAGGTGTCTGTTTAGATCTTTTGCTCATTTTTAAATTTAGTTATTTCCTTACTTATGGCTGAGTCTTAAGAGTTATTTGTATGTTTTGGATACTAGTTCCGTAACAGATATATGTTTTGCAAAGATTTCCCCTCAGTCTATAGCTTTTCTTTACATTCTCTTAGCAGTGTCTCTGCAGAGCAGAAGTTTTAAATTTTAACATAGTAGCCATTCAATTACCATGAAAATAAGATGTCAGAGATGTTGCAAAAACTTTCTCAATTATTAGGAAGAGTCAACTGAATGACTTCCACAGTCTTTTGACACTAGGTTTTTATGGTTCTGTGAAAAGAACAAAGGTGTGCTGTGAACTTTTCCCATATGGATTCTAGCCCCCATTTTGCATGATAACATTAATATATGATAATTGCAAAAAATTAGAAAATATAGAGAAGAAAAGAAGAAAATATGATCTTTAAAACGCAGTTCGCGCTTAGTAGTGGAAGAATATGGATGAAAAGCAAAATAGTCAAACAGGCATGATTTTATGCCTGCCTTTGATTAATTGCGAATTAACAGGTCTCCATCTTCTCAGTAATGCAAAGGTTATGTGAATGGGAAAACAGTAATGAGGTCCATAAATAATTAACTTAAAATATTTATTGCAACAAGTATTTCCAAAGTGTACGAGGTAAAAAAGTGTATGATGGTCTCCCTCCACCCTATCCTTCTTTCTAATTGTAATTGTTCTCTAGAGACAAAAATCTTTATACCCATGATATCTTGCTATGTACATATGCACAGCTTATGTGCAAGCATAAGCCAGGGATCAATCTGTGTCAATCTTGACATATAGCACTGTGAACCTAGTGCACAGCACAGAGTTTGGTATGCAGAAGATGCTGACCTGAATGAGTAAATGTCACACTATACATTGTTCTGTAGGTGGCTTTAAATTTTTTTTAAGACTATAGCCTGGATATCTTTCCATGTAAGGGTATTGGTAGCTACCTCCATTTTTTCAATGACTCCAGAATAATTGACTCAATGTATGCACACTATAATTTATTCAACCAGTTCCCTATCACTGGATATTTAGCTTATGTATATATTTACAAACAACACACTCACACACACATAAATGTTACAAACAATACTTCAGTACATATTATAGTCTAATTATTGTGTAAAAAAAAGTCATTATCAATCTATCCTCTCACTCCCTTGGGGAGACTTAAGTCACCTGGCCACATCTGGCTGCCCCAGAGGCTAAGTAAAACTTCTAGCTGGACAGCATGTACCAGGTTATGACATTCACAGTGGAAGGATGGAAGAACAGACTTGGGGGAGCAAGGCTTATAAATGCAATCATTATCTATTTATTAAAAAAAAACCCTCTCATCTCACCAGCATTGAATGTGTGTGTCAATTTCTCCACATCTACAGTGGGGGGTGATATCCCAAATCAAATATCATCAGTCTTTGTCATTGTTGCTGTTATTTTTGTTTGGAGCAAGGGTTCCAATAAGGGGTATAGCTGGCAATTTTGCTATAAAGGAAAGTTGGGATTCAAATGAGGAAGATCTTAAGTGGCAAATATGAATGACATCTGAATATTTTTAAGCTCTGAAAAGCTGGAGAAAGAGTTTGAGAAATTAAAAAAATATATATTGTAAAATGTTTGAGCTAGAAGAGATCTTAAAAAATCCTTCAGTGTACTTCTTTTATAGATGAGGAAATCAAAATTCTGAGAAGTGAATGGATTTATTCAAGCTCACACTACTCATTAGTAACCGACCTGGGGTTAGTATCAAGGCTGTTTGCATCTCAGCCTATCATCATGTTTTTTCTTATTAGGAACATATGACATATGCACATTATTTTTATTATTTTTGGCTGTGCTGGGTCTTCCTTGATGTATGCAGGCTTTTTCTAGTTATGGTTCGTGGGCTTCTCATTGCAGTGGCTTCTCCTGTTGGGGAGCATGGACTCCAGGCGTTGGTTCAGTAGTTTGTAGCCATGGGCTTAGCTGCCCAGCAGCATGTGGGATCTTCCTAGAACAGGGTTCAAGCCCGAGTCCCTCGCATTGGCAGGCAGATTCTTAATCACCAGACCACCATGGAAGTCCATATCATCATTTGGTTTCATTCAGTAAATATTTATTGAGCATCAAATCCTGTGTTTAGTACTAAAGAGGATTCAGGGAAGTAAGGACACACATTTATTGAGAACTTTCTTGTGTCAGATCTTTCATATACATTTCAATCTAGCCCAATGCTCCTATTGTACCAAATGAATCTATCTACTAGTTTATTTTTTAAAGAATTATTAAGAGTTCCCCATGTTTCAGTAACAGTAGTAATTCTTTGGCATCAAGCCAAAAATATATTCGCTAATTTTCATGGCAAAAGCAGGAACAAGAAAAGCAATATTAAGAGATAAGAGTGTCTCTGAGCCTCTTTGCCTGCATTTAAGAAATAAATTTGTTACAACAATGAAACCACCTGGAGTCAGCCTTGCAAAGGAGTTAGGACTGTGCCATGATATTACTGTAGGTACTGAAAAAAAATCATAATAATAGGAAGTTCTGTAGGTCAGGAGGAAAATTATACTATTGCTTCTCTTAACAGGATGTCAACTGGAGAGCATGCCTGATAGCTTTTTTCTCAGGCCTGCTCAGGGCATCTATGACCAGGTTTCTGTTTAGGTGCTCAGTGTGTGCCATCCTGACAAACGTCAGAATTGAGGGAAGGCCAGTGGAAAGTTCGGAAGGGGGCGGAGATTTGGCTGGGGAGACCCGTGGGGCAGATCATCTAAAGGGCTTTGTTGATCTCTTTAAGGATTTTGTTCTAAGTGTACTGGGAAGCTAAAGAAGGGTTTTAAGCAGATGCTCCGGAGTCTTATTAGCAATTAAAAGACAGACAGACACACACACAAGCTTTGAATGCTTTAGGAAAGTTTCAAGGATGGATCAATCAGCAGGTTGTATCATTAGTCCAGGTAATAGGTGATGGTAGCTTATCCCCTGGTTGCAACATAGACAGAAACAGATATATCAGGAAGACAAAATTTACAGAACTTGACTGAGAGGGCATTGAGGGAGCACGTACTGTCCTGAATGACTCCGGCTTTCAGCTAATGCTGCTGGATGCAAGTGAGGGACATTCACTGAGCTGGGAACTCTGGAGACCGATCATGAGGACGAAGATCTTGTGCTGTTTTTTGCAAAGTTGATTTGGAGTGCCTAACGCCCACATAAAAGTCTAGGGGTGGGTGGGTTAGACAAAGGAATTCAGGGTGGAAGAAGAACTAGAGATTTCAATTTGGGGGATCTGGTCAGCTCGTAGACATTACCTCGGTAAAGGCACTTTTCTTCTTTTTCTAAAGGAAAGTTGATCTTCAGAAAAGTCTAAAAGAAAGTGTTGGATGGTTAGAGCGATTATTTTCATTCTTTAATGTATAGTATTGCTCAGTTTTGATTGTATTTTTGAATTAAACATCTTGGTTATTTGTTTTCATTTATAACATTACCTACAACCTTCGAATTATGAACTAAAACCCTTATTGCTGAATTAGCTGAATACAATAGTAGGACCAGGTATGACAGTAAGAAATTTTAGGTAATGAAGAGCTCAGATCTTTGCTAAACAGTGTGGCAGGTCTTGTCAAATTATTTAAAACATTTTATATTGTCATCCAGGCACCAATGAGAATAATATGACATGATGTGTTTAAGCACTTTGAAGAGCAGTCACCTAACTTTTTCTTGCACTACTGATTTGTCGTCATAGGATAGATTGTTTAGGGAACCAGTAAGCTCTTAAAAATAAGCTTGCTTTTTAATTAAAAGGACACTTCCCATTTTTCATTAAGCTGCATTAAGTAAAATTAATATCCACATCGCGTCTGAAATTCAAATGTCTTTGTTTTGTCTTTTTTGTACCTAGTACACGGTTACAGAACCAATGTCACTTCAGTTTTTTGAAAAGAAACACAGATACGTGCCTCACAGTTGCCCAAACCACGCAGCTTTGTGCTGCATCAAGTTGCTCAAACTGTGCTGGGAGGAAGTCCGTAACTGCTTAAAAGGCCAGGGACTGAAAAGGAGTATTGCACAACTCTTCACCACCCAGCGGTTTCGCTTCCAAATCTGGCTTTCGTATCATCCCGAGGCGGGAGCAGCTCCTCGCTCCACTGGAGACAGCCGGTCCCCCTTCAAAAGCTGCCGGGGTTTCCTCGTCCCAGCCCCGGGCGCCCCTCCCTCCGCCCGAGGTTCCCGTGGAAGGGAAGCCACGCGGGCTGGGGCCCCGGAGTTCCCATTGTCCAGCAAGGGAGACCCGGTCATCCCGGAGCGCCTCCCGCACTCGGGTCCCTCCAGCCAGGTGGACCACAGGTCCGCGGGTCTCCGCGCCGCTCCCCTCCCCCGCCGCTCCATTGTCTGCCTCGCCCCGCCCCGGGGGACACGTGCGCCTGCAGCCTCCCGAGCGCGGAGAGCGCGGGGCGGCGGCGGCGTGTACACCGCCTGGAACGGCTCCGTGGCCGCGGCGCCGAGGGTGCGGGCCGGGCGCGCACGGACGGGTGGGTACGCGCAGGGCAGCTGCGGTCGCGCTCCGCGCCCCCCGCCCCGCTCCCGGCTGGCCCGGGACTGAACGGGGGGTGGGGCGAGCGGGAGCTCGGTGGGGGCGGCGTGCGCGTGGTGCCGCGGTGGGGGCGGGGCGGGGCGGGGTGGGGAGATGCCCGTCTCCTGACAAAGGAGAACGAGTGGGACACGCTGAGCCGGCCCGGCCCGCCCCGCCCCGCCCGGAGGGGAGCGGGAGGAGGAGTGTCGGGAGGGGAAGGGGCGGGCCTTTCATTCACTCTCGGCCCCTCCGCCGCCGCCGCCGGAGCGGAAGGGCGGGGTCTCGCGCCCTCCCGTGTGCTGAGGCGCGAGGGTGGCGGGGCATGGGGGCGGAACCCGCGGGCGCGCGTCCCGAGGCGTAGGCTACGTCGTCACGTCAGCGCGGGAGAGAGAAAGAGAGGAGCCGACTCGGCAAGGGACTGGGGGGACCGGGCCGAGAGAGCGAGCGAGGGAGGGAGCGAGTGAGCCAGCGTGCAGCCAGGAGGGGAAGGGCGGCCACTTGTGCCTGAGCGGCCGCGGACGACAGTGCGAGCGGTGGGAGAGAGAAGCAGGGAGGGGAAGAAGGAGGGCCGAGGGAAGAGGGCTGACGGAGGCTGGTGGTGGCGGTGGCAGAAGGAGAAGGAGGAGCTGGAGGAGGGCAGGGGCTGAGCGAGTGAGTGAGAGAAGCGGGCGCGCTAGGGAGGGGAGGGAAGGGGGGGTCACGCGGCGGCGCGCGCGCGCACCGGGAGCGCGCTCGGAGGCGAGTGGAACTGGATCGGGTTTGCTGCCAGCGGCGTGAGCTTCGGCCGCCATTTTACAACAGCTCCACTCGCGCCGGACACAGGGAGCGGCGAGCACGCGTTGCCCGCAGCCGGATCTCCTCGGACAGGATTCCTCCGCCGCAGCCCAACGGGGAGGTAACGACCGCTGGGGCCCGGGTCTGGGAACGGAGCTCCGTGACATTGTGGAGTGAGCTGGGGGGAGGGCGGTGCGGGGAGAAACCGGCTTTTCTGGAAAATGGATTCCAAGGGAGAGGGGAGCACGTTGACTGGGGCTGCTCGGGAGTAGGCCGCGGCCCGCGCCGTCACTTCCTCCTCCCCTCCATGTGCTGCCGCTGTTCGGGCTTTGTCTGCGGCGCTCCGGGGAGGAGGCGGCCCCGTGGCCCGCGCGGACCGCGAGCGGCGGCGGAGTTGGTGCTGTCGTGGCCGCCGCCGCGGCGCGGGAGTGGGCGGAGAGGAGCCGGCCCCGTCCCGCAGCCGCGCGGCGGGGCTTGGGTGGTGCTTGGGGTCCGGCGGGCGTGGGGCAGTTCGCGGAACGCCCTCACGCCGCCGGCTCGCCGGCCCCGGCCCGCGGGGGGCACCGGCGGCCCCCGCCCCGCAGTCGCTGCCGGGACCGGCCCGGGGCGGGGGCTCGTACCGTGCGCCTCGGCGCACGTCTCGGCGGGGCGGGCGGGCGGCCGGGGGTCGCCGGCGCCCGGGGCAGAGAGAGAGCCATGTGTCACGGCCGAGACGGCGGCGCTGCGGGGCGGGGAGAGCCTGTGGCCTGGCGCCGCCGCGGCCTCGGTGTCGAGGGGCGAGGTTGTGCTGCTGCTGCTGCTGCTGCTGGCTGGGGGCTCCGGCCGCGGCTTTGGGTTGCTGTCGGGAGCTGGTGACGGTCGTCTTGGCCTGGGACTCGGTGGGTTGCCGTTGAAGGAAGTTGTAGGACATTTGAAGGCGCGGAGCACGTGTTTCTAATGGGTTCCCGGTGGCCGCGGCGGTGAGGCTGCCGCTCTGGGTGCGGAGTCGGGGGCGGGCTTTGGGGTGCGGGGGTGAAGGGTGGAGAAGCGGGGTGGTGGGAAGGTAGCTTGTGTGAGCGCTTTGTTCTTCGCTGGCTGTTGTTACTGATCTTTAAGCGGCAGGCGGGAAAAGCGCGCACTTTGGGGGTTTACCTTTGAGAGGGAAAAGCCCAGCTTTGCTTGCTCCACACACACCTCATTCCCTGTACGGGCACAGTGGCATGTGGCACGCTGGCTCGTCCTCGTGCTGTTTGGGCTCCATTTGTAATGTGGTTTTTCCTAGGGAGTGTTAGCAGGTGAGTCAGGGGTGGTGCTAAGGAAAAACGTAGTGGATCCGTCTTTCGGTGCCCTGCGCTCCAAATCTGGCTTGTCAGGCGACAGTGACTTTAAAGTAAGGCCTGTTTAAAGGGATGTATAGGCTTTCTGGTGTAGAAATTGGTAGAGAAAGTCAAGATTGGGGCTCTCATATTGTCCTACCCTTTTTGAAGATCCTAGTTTAATTTTGCTTATTGCGTTTGAACAGATCTCTGGAAACATGGCTACAGAACATGTTAATGGAAATGGTACTGAAGAGCCCATGGATACTACTTCTGCAGTTATCCATTCAGAAAATTTTCAGACATTGCTTGATGCTGGTTTACCACAGAAAGTTGCTGAAAAACTAGATGAAATTTACGTTGCAGGTAAGAACTAACACTTGCAAAATTACAGTATGAAATTTTTCTATTGGATTTCTGGCTTTGAACTAAAATAGCAACTTTTTGTGGTTTCCAAGAAGTGTGGGACCTGGAGTTTTGCCTTGTTGTGCTAGTAGGTTCTTGTGAACTAGAGGTTAAGGTGTGTAGAGGGAGGGAAGAAGAAAGGGTTAGGTGGTAAAGGCTGGATGGCCAGATGGTTAAGTATATGATGGTAGCAACAGCTGCTGAATGTTTGGGAGCAGGCTGTGTGACTTTGGGGGGTATTTTTATGGTAGGATTCTGGTTAAATAACTTGGTAATTGTAGACTTGTAGTCTGTCTGTCTCGGTGTGGCTGTTGCTTTTTTTTAGTGGTATTTGAAATTGAGTGGAGGTTCCTGTGTCAAGCTCGGTACTTTGTTGGTTGATTTTAGAATTTGTAAGCCTGTGTATTTACCTTAGAAATATTCGGTGTTCAGAACTGCCTGACTTAGGATAAGATAAAAAAGTTGATTCATTATTTTAAGTAGGTTGAGAGGCCTTCTTTAGTTCATAATGGCTAAGGTATATGTGTTTTTTATTATATAGATAAAGAGGAATGGAAGAATTTGTAGTTGGCACCTGCATTGGCAAACATGGTCTTTAAAAAAAAACTTTCTAAAAATATTAAAAGTTGACAACTAATTAAGTTTTTTCTTCTCCAGGGCTGGTTGCACATAGCGATTTAGATGAAAGAGCTATCGAAGCTTTAAAAGAATTCAATGAAGACGGCGCATTGGCAGTTCTTCAGCAGTTTAAAGACAGTGATCTCTCTCATGTTCAGGTAACCTTAATTTGGTGTCAGTGTTAAAAAAAAAGTTTTGACTTTTATTCAGTTAGGTATATTTAAGACTTACTCTTGAAAATAATTGGAAAATTCCTTTACAGAACAAAAGTGCCTTTTTATGTGGAGTCATGAAGACTTACAGGCAGAGAGAAAAACAGGGGACCAAAGTTGCAGATTCTAGCAAAGGACCAGATGAAGCGAAAATTAAGGTACGTCTTTAAAAAGTTTCGCTTTTACTCCTTTCAGTTTTAGAGTTTTTTGTTTTGACTATTTTCTAACTTGGATAAATATTCCTTGGGTGTGAAATTATTCCTTGTGTGTGTGTTGTAATGTTGAGAGTTAATGACCATGAGATAATTTGTTAATGTTTTCTCATTACTATTTTTTGAAGTGTCCTGCCTTAACAGTTTGTGTTTCTAAACAACTTTGAAATTTTTCTTGTTACCCATGTATTCTTTCCTGAATCTGTGCTGTGGGTATTCTAAATAAAAGATTTAAAGAAATAGTCACCATATTTTTCATATGAAACCTGCAGGTCCAGATTAACTGACAGTGGAACCAGAAGGGGAGGGGATCAGCTCACCCCACACTGATAGAGAGTGTACATTTAGCAGTTGACTGCTTTTCTTAGGATTCTCAAGCCCCTAAATTAAATGAGTTTAGTATTTTAACACTGCCTTCTTCCTCATTTGTTAGTGTGGGTTTTTAAGGCTAATTTGTTCACTTCTAAAAGCAGCTTTTAATGATAAAATTAATTACTTTAGACATGTAAATGAAGCAACTGAGGTTGAGAGTAGAAGTTTCCTTTGCCCTCACCCAAGTCACAAAGTAGTAAAGTCAACTAGGTTTTGATCTTTGTGTTTTTTACTTGTGTTGATTGTTTGGTTCATAGAAAATATGATGATCATACTAGTTATAATGTAGTATTCTTAAAATAGTGTGCCCCTGCTCTTGAACCAAGGATTCTAGTTTAAGAAAATAAGTTATTAGGAAGGGTATGGGTGTCAGTTGTGTTTTAATGGTATAGGAAGCGGGAAGTGTGGAGTTAATAGTGTATAAAATTGAGGCTTTCAAATGAGTGAATTGTATCTGAACTATAAATCTAGTTTTTCCAAAGAAATGGAATATATAGTTGTTACTCATTGTAATTAGATCAGTTGTAAGTAAATCTACACTGAAAGTTATTAAAATTTTATAAAAAGTTGGAAATTTAGTTTGTGAAACATTCATTTGTGTCTTTGGAAGGGAGTGGCTTAAAGCTTTAGTGTGACTTAAATTGTGGCAAGAAATCAGACATTTTTATAGACTATTTTTCAGAGGGAATAAGTGTTTCCTTTTTGTTTTTAGGGATTGACATAAAACAGGTATTATTTGGGTCATATAAAGATTAAAGTGAAAGAAGCACAGGGATTGCATATGGGAAAAAGGGAAGATGAGCCATTTAATGGTTTAGTTATGTGATGGTAAGAGATTTGAGTTTATTTTTGTTATTAACCCAATATTGCTTTGTTAAGGAAATATATTTGAGTATAGTAGAAAAAGACTACTTAAAACATATACCACTTTGTGGACTTTTTTGTTAAGAGAGTTTAGGAATAGAGTTTTTATCAATTACAGTATCTTTCCATAACTATTTAATATTCTTTGGGTAGAAATAAGGGCTTCCCTGGTGGCTAAGAAGGTAAAGTGTGTGCCTGCAATTTGGGAGACCTGGGTTTGATCCCTGGGTCGGGAAGATCCCCTGGAGTAGGAAATGGCAACCCACTCCAGTACTCTTGCTTGGAAAATTCCATGGACGAAGGAGCTTTATAGGCTATGTCCATGGGGTCACAAAGAGTTGGTAGAGATAAAATCTGTGCAGTCTTTTTCTTTTAAGGACTAGAGTGCTCCTCCCCCCATCACTTAACAGCATTTTGATAAGTTTTATCATGTGCCTGGTATTAGTTTATTTCAAAGTTTATCAGCTTGTTATTAGATTCTTTTTATTTAGAAAACTTGTTTTGTGCATTGTGGGTGAGATGGTTGAAAAGGAATAATCTTACTTTTTCCTTGGGCTAACAGTGGATGACTATTTTCTACTCTTGCTTATAATAAGAGCTAAAAAGAATCTTTTTATGATCTGAGTTAAATATAAGTTGTATAAATTTTAACAATTCACTTTTAGGGAGATAATGTGTAGAGGTTATATCGTGTTGCAGTTTCATAAAGTTTCCAAAAATCATTTTGGCTCTCTTTTTCTGAGTGATCCATGCTGTCCTGTGAAGCATGGTACTTGAATGTCAAATGAATAAGAGGTTCTTTTCCTGCATCTCCTCTTAAGTTTCTGGATTTAGTTGTAGGAGTGTAATTTGTAAAGGTTGGTGAAACTCCCAGAATGGCAGTAGGTACCTCGGAGTGTGGGTTACTGGGAAATTTGTTGGGTAATTTTGGTAGAGATAAGTTATCCACCTCCTCCTTCAGGAGTGAATTTCAGCTTAATTATGCAGTCATTTTTTAGATGGGCAGAATAGATATACCTTGCCTTGAGAGCTGTTGATGAATCAGTATTTTGTGTTGTTCACTAAGCACTACTCAGTAATTGGAGACTAGAAAATAATTTGATTTTCCAGGATCCTGAAACTTTCATTATAAATTAGGGCATATTATGAATTATAAGCACACATCAAAAGAGTTCTAAAACAGACAACAAAAATCTGTTGGTAGGGAATATTGCCAAGATAAATGGAAAGATTTGAACAAAATTGATTTTTTCATAACTGCTTGCTGCACGGGTGTGGTCTTATGAATGAAATATATTAATGACATTTGAACTTTTTTAAGGCACTCTTGGAAAGAACAGGCTACACACTCGATGTGACCACTGGACAGAGGAAGTATGGGGGACCGCCTCCAGATTCCGTTTATTCAGGTCAGCAGCCTTCTGTTGGCACTGAGGTAAAGAAACTAAAAACTTGTACCCTTTGTAGTAAATGTACACGTGTCTGGTTTCTTATAGAAATTCTCCATGGTTTTTACTGCATGTTTAATTTACAGATATTTGTGGGGAAGATCCCAAGAGATCTGTTTGAGGATGAACTTGTTCCATTGTTTGAAAAAGCTGGACCTATATGGGATCTTCGTTTAATGATGGATCCACTGACAGGTCTCAATAGAGGTTATGCGTTTGTCACTTTTTGTACAAAAGAAGCAGCTCAGGAGGCTGTTAAACTGGTGAGTTTTTTTTCTTTCAGTTTTCACATTTGCTATTTTTAATTAAAGCCAGGCCTTTTCTTATTGTGTTAACTGAATGCTTTTGAAGTGCTGATTAGGCACTGTCTTTCACATTTTCTATGTACATGTTATAGCAGTATCTTTTGCGGGTATAGTTGAACTGACTTGGGATCTATAAGGTAGTGTGGTGGAGTTACAGATACTGTTTCTTTGAAACATTTGGCTTAGTGATTTTTTTTAATTTTAGAAAAGTTAAAAGGTGTAAGAAATTAACTGTAGTAGATAGGGCTCCTGTTGGGTCATATCTGGCTATCCCTTTTTAGAAATGTTTCACGAAGACATTGTGATGATAACTTTCTAGTTAATGAAATAAGGGATTTTATGGTGAATGGCAGTATCTGGTTTAAAAATAGCAGATGTCAGGTGAGGACCTAGTTATTTTCCCAATTTAAAGAATATTTCAAGTTATGGCTTATATAACTCCTTCAAATTAGTTTTATTAAATTCTGTGGTTCCTACACCTTGTAGTTGAAGATGTCATAAGTTAATTTCAATCCAAGAAATATATCAAAAAGTGCAGCTGGGGAGGAACTTTTGTGTGATTGAATATTGTAAGGTTAACATTAGAAAAATATGCTACTTGGGAAGAATAAAGAATTCAGGATTTTGGGTATTTCTGTTTAAATCAAGGCTGATTTTTCCCTTCTTTCCAAGAATGCTGTTTCAGAAGGGAGAGTATATAGCTTTCTAGCGTTCCATTCAGTGGTAACCTGTGAACTGTCAAGATTTTAGTTTAAACAGTTCAAGTAAAATTGGGGACTTTTTTAGTGTTCTGAAAAGATAAACTGTAGAAGTCATCCAGATGAATCTGAAAGAACGTTTTGCCAGATAGTAATAAAGCAGCAGCAAGTTTTAATGTGGAACTGTAGAGTGATGGAGAAGGCAATGAGCTATCTTATCTTACTACATAAAGCTCGTGTAGAATTTAATGTCAGACCCAGTTTATTTACTAGGTATTACATAAAGCGTGGTTTTGTTTAGTGGTGTGATTACTTAGTGTTACAAGTAATGATATGTGTATTTATTAATATTTTTAATAGGAATTATTAAACCAACACTTGACTAAATTTTTGCTGCCAAAATACACCAATTATGGTAGGTCCTCACTGGAATATTTCTAGGTGATGTTCAGAATCTTTATAGTAAAGAAACATAATTAGAAGAAGATACATAATCCAGTCCTAACATGGCAATTTTGAGTGCCAATAAATACACATGAAATATGTTTCAGTTTGGGCAGTTGCCTTGGCTTAACATAATGTAGTCCAAAATTGCATTGCTGTAGGCTTAAGAGTAGTCTTAATTAAGTTTTTGATTGTAACGCAGAAATTCCCAGATAGCCAAACAGCTATTTTGATTGGTCTCGGAACAGCTCTTGTCGTAAACAAATGTTTTTACATTTTTTTTCTGGGTTTGGATTTGAGTCCTTATCTGCGGGATTAGTTACTTTTTGCTGTCTAATCAATAGGAGGCTCTGCACTTTAGTATCTTTTTAAAGATAGTACTGGGATGAATTGGATGTATTGTTTTTTTTCTGAAGAGATGTTTTACCATAGCTAGGATTATGGTGATAGAATTGGGAGACTTGCCTTAGTACAACAGTAAAAGAAAGGACTAGGCTCTCGAGGAAATGAAACATTCTAGAGAAATAAAAAACTGAAGTTGATTTGGATGTTTTATGCTCCCTTGTTTTGATTCCTGGATATGAGTAACACCCCAAATGTATTTTTTAAGGAAGCATATTTTGAAGACTGTTTCTACTTGTGTCATATCACAAGTCTACTTGAATTCCAGCTTTATCAAAGAAGTTTTTATATAAAATAGTAGAACTGTTCTAGTTGTACATAATCAAATGTTGAGAAAATGCCTTTTTTTAGATTATTTATAGATCAGACAAGATTGAAGCAGCATCACTTTTTGCTTTCCTATACTTTGAGTATCTTGAGAAATACCTTAGATTGAGATAGTTTATATATTCGGTCTTATTTTTTGATATAATTCAACAATGACCTCCAATAAAAACTGTAGATTTTAAATTTGCATCTGAATTACTTATAGAAATGGGTTGATGTTAACAGCTGAAGAGGCATGAAGTTAGAAGCAACTGCAAACTTCTTAGTCACCCTGTTTTCAGCTAACATTTGCCTTATATTTGGGGAATAAGAAAATGTATCTCTAAATGATGGTAGTCTAGCCGCAGAAGCAAGATCTAAATTTGTGAAAAGGTGTATACTAGCTACCACATGTGTGCTTTTTAAGGCACAGGAGCTGTGCTCTGTTCCACATTATTACTTTTAAATACCACTGCAACCCATTCTTCAAGGTTGGTGAAATAGCTTCTTTCTGCAGTGAATAAATAGATTGGGTGGATTGCCCAAGGCCATGCAGGTTTAGTTTATTTAGCGTGTTCTTACTGTTAACTGGACATAACAGTTTAAACCAGCAGTATATATTATGTTTCCAGTGAGCTTGATTCTTTGTGTAGTGGTTTAGGTGGTCTTAAAAGGTGTTGAGTGTGAGTCTTCTCTGCTGCCAAATTTATTTCTGGCATCTAACCAGTTTGTACCGTCTTCCTGCTACCAACCTAGTCTAAGGTACCATTTGAAGTCCTAGCTAGTCTCATTGCTTTCCGTTGCCCCTTTACAGTCTTAAATTTAGCCATGTAGGTTAGATTGCAGCATTCCCATCCTGAGAATAATGGCTTCTAAACACGGCTCTATCTGATCAAGTTTCTGCTTAACCTCTCTCCTCCTACTACTTTTTATTACCGTTCCATCTATACTTTGCCTTTTTTGTCCTCCTCAAAAACTATGACTATTTCCAACTCAAGGTTGCCTTCTGTGCTTTCCACCACTTCTCCCAGTTGGCCCAGCTGCTGCCTTCTTATCAGTCAGATTTTCTTAGAGGGCCTTTCTAAGAAAGACTTACTACCCAGTTGCCCCATGACAGTATACTGAACATGATTAAAAAAAAGAATGCTTAGATGTACTTAAAATTATTTCTTGACTTTGTAAGATTATTTGCATCTCTCTTCCCTTCAAAGAATTTTCTCTTTTTCTGCGTCCCTGACATTCAGAACAGTGCCACTATAGAATAGGTACTGGATAAATAACCTGACCGGCTGACCCGTGCTGTCTTATTGAAAGATTTTCTAGCTTTCATGTGCAGTTATTCTCTGCTACCATCAGCCCTAGGGATTAACATAGATTCATGGGGAGGGTGACACTTTTCTCCTGTGTAGCATTTGGTGTCGTCACAAAGTCCAAGAGGAACACAGGCAAGTGTGTATGTGTTTGTATTTGTGCTTCTGGAATTGGAGCCCAGGGCAACTGGCTCTGCAAGTGCCCATTATGGTCCAATACAGTGGAAGTGTCTTACTGAAAACACTTTTCTTGTGAAGACTCGAATACTGACCTCTATTTACACGTTAAGAGTTGTGACTTTAATAGCCAGTGATTGTTTATTCACTGGTATACACCAGTGTACAACCACTTCGATGAATGCAGCTGACGAGAGGTCCACAAAGTATTTTAAGTAGCAATTAGCAAATGTTTACTGTGAATAACATGAAAACTTTCACTATGAGCATACAAGTAGTTTGATCCAGTTCTTGACTTTGGGGTTTCTGGAACATGAGAGGCTAACTACGATTAATTAAAGTGGAAGCTGGTGGGTCACAGGGTAAAGGAAGGATGAAGGGATAGACTGTTTTGAGTTGGGGTTGTTAGAGAAGGCTTTGTCCTAAAGAGGTTTGAGCAGGGAGGGAAGTGAAGGAAATAGATGAGTTGAAGCAGTGTTTTGTGGGAAGAAAGATGAAACTTGTGTAAGTGAATGCTTAAAGGCAGTAGTCATTGACTACTGGACTGAGTTGCATGGTGCTGTTGAAGTTTTGAGCATTAGTGTAGGTTGCATAATGTAAATACGTTATAGATGGTATTTCTTTTTTCCTTATCAGTGATTTGAATGAGGGTATAGTTGGACTGGTTGAAATGTTTGGTGACTTGAATCTACATGTGGTGGTAAATGCCATGGGAGATGACAAAATAAGGATCTGAAAAGATTTTCATAGCCTGGGACAGTAGTTTATATCAGAAGGGTGGAACTGAGTGGGGTTGAAAGTCAAGTCCTATACACAACTTACTCACAAGTAAACTATAGTGTGTCAGCAGTGTGGTATGATTGCCAAATAAGCCGATATAATCTTGGACTGCATGTTATAGAACCCAGTGTTTAGAAGTGTTAGAATAGTCTCCAGCTTATTCTAGACTCCTCAGTCTTAGCCTGCTTTTGTATTGTTGTGTTATGAGTGTCACTATTTTGTGACACTCTTGGAGGCACTTTCCAATCTCAGAGAAGGAATGATTAGCCAAGCAAAGAGGACTGAGTCGTAAGCATTGTGTGTAGGTATGTTAAGTGCCTCATTTGGAGGAGGAAATAGATTTATTGGAGAACTTTTAGGGAAGTAGGTTTGACTCAATGTAAAGAAGACTTAAGTGGACAAGCTTGGGAGGCAGCCGTTTCGCTGCTATAAGGAGAGTTAGGACTGAGCAACTACTTCTGGATCAGATTCCAAATCTGAGGTTGCTGAGTTTCTGGGGATTTGTTGACTGATTGGCTGTGAGGCAAGGAAAGAGTGACTTGGTGTTTTTGAGCCTGGGTGATGGGAATGTTCCAAGCTGTACAACTCATCTTGGTGTTCTGAAATACTGAAACTATTGGTTCACCTTTGTTTTATTTGATTACCTCACTGTGCTACTGGATCTGAAAGCTAGATTTCTAAAACTTAATTTCAGTGCCAACTTTCCTAGAGTTTGGAAAAGATCACCTTTTTTTGTTTATCTTGATACCATCATATATTCATGATTACTTAACCCTTTAGAGTAAGGGTTTATCAGCATTAAATTAGAATCTCTAGTAAGCATCAGAACAGTTGTTTTGTAATGCCTTTCTACCATCTAAGTCACTGTTACTCACCTGCTAGGATGTAAAGTTTAATTTTGACTTTAAGATGATAGATTGGCCTTAAAAATGCTAGAGTAAGAAAAGTTAACTCAAATATACATGTGAAAGTGCATGAGGACATTGCTTTGAAAATGTTCATTTCTAGATAACTTTTGCTTCATTTGGACAATATGCCCAGAGGATCTTTTTTCCTTTAATGACTTCACTGGAGAGCCAGTTTACTCTCTATGGGTCAGTTTAAAATGTTTCAGTTTTTTAAATTAAAAAAATGTGGAAGAAGAGTTATAGTTTTCTTTATAAATCCTGCTAAGTATTCGTAGCTTCTTATTGTTGAGATTGAATGAATGAATGCTAAGTTGCTTCAGTCGTGTCTGGCTCTTTGCAACCCCATGGACTGTAGCCCACCAGGCTCCTCTGTTCATGGAATTCTCCAGGCAAGAATACTGGAGTGGGTTTCCATTTCCTTCTCTGGGGGATCTTCCCCACCCATGGATCAAACCTGTGTCTTTTACATCTCCTGCACTGTCAGGCAGGTTCTTTACCTCTGATGTTACCTGGGAACCCACCAGGTCTGACTGTTGTTCAGACTGCTGTCATTTTAAATACCTTCTACCTACCCTACCTTGATTAACCAGAGCAGGGCTAGTGAGGATAGGTTAGAAGGGAAGAAACTTCTTATATAGAAAAAAATGGCAAAAAACGGCATTTTGAAGCAGTATTATTAAGTATATAGCCCCTGGTCTTAGAATATTTGGAGAACAAAAATACAAAAAAGGGAAAGTGATACCAAATTCTGTCATCTTCAAAGTGACTCCTCTTTCTGTCTTCCTTTTAAAACTTTTTATTCCATTCCATTCCCCTCCCCCTGATTTTAGTGTGTGGTGTTGTTTTTTTTTTTTTTGTCAACTTCTGGAATTACAGATTAAATGACCAAATTGAAAGTCATTGATTTGTTGATAAGGCTGGCTATTTGATGCTTATGTGTAAAAATCTAGGGAATGTACATGTCTTAAATAGTTTATTGTGTTCTTAGATTAACTTACTTGTGTGGTGGGATGTTGTAGTCTCATTGTCCATAATCCCTTGCAATGGTGGATTCAACCATAGGTTACTACCTGCAGATAACTGCATATTTCTACTTTTAAGAGGTGTTTGGTCTAAATACAAATAGTATGAGAAAACAAAGTCCAGGGCAGTATTTCTTAATGTCAGCACTATTTTAGACTAGATAGGTATTATGCTGGGCTATTTTGTGAATTATAGGATGTTTGGTAACATCTCTGACCTCTACTTACCCACTAAATACTAACAGCAAGTCCCACCTCTAGTTGACCAAAATCTGCTTATTGTTTATAGTTGATAAGTTGTGTCCAACTCTTCTGTGATCCCGTGGACTGTAGCCCACCCGGCTTCTCTGTCCATGGGATTTCCCAGGCAAGAAGACTGGAGTGGGTTGCCATTTCTTCTCCAGGGTATGCAACCTGCCTCTCCTGCATTGGCAGTGGATTCTTCACCGCTAAGCCACTAGGTCTAGTTGACCAAAATCTGTCTGCTGCTGCTGCATCACTTCAGTTGTGTCCGACTCTGTGTGACCCCATAAACAGAAGCCCACCAGGGTCCCCCGTCCCTGGGATTCTCCAGGCAAGAACACCAGAGTGGGTTGCCATTTCCTTCTCCAATGTGTGAAAAGTGAAAGTGAAGTCGCTCAGTCTTGTCCGACCCTTAGCGACCCCACGGACTGCAGCCTGTCTAGATATTGTCAAATGTGCCTCCTCCCTCCCTGGGCAAAATCACACCTATTGAGAACTACTGATCTGTGTTAACATAGAAGGGTGTTTTTATTGATCCTGATAGGATTTAGGGATTGCAGAGTATTTGGTTGAGCTCAAATCTACAGGTATGCAGAAGAGATTTTGATGGTGAAGTTTCAGGGAAAGCATTATATTCAGAAGCAGTGTTAGAACTGACATCATTAGCCAAGATTACAATAGGGTGGAGAAAGGGAAGAAATGGGAGGCATTTTAGGATGGACTTACTGATGTCCAGCTATTTGAACTTTGTTTTGCTGATGGGGAGTCGTTGAGGGATATTTTTTCCCCAATAGGCAAAATCGTGATTTAAAAAAAAAAAGAGTGTCTCTGGCGTAACTGTAAAGAATAGAGGTAATCTTGGGATCATGGTGACCAGTCAGTCAGTTCAGTCGCCCACTCTCTGCGACCCCACGGACTGCAGTATGGCAGGCTTCTCTGTCCGTCATCAACTGCCGGAGCCTACTCAAACTCATGTCCATTGAGTCGGTGATGCCATCCAACCATCTCATCCTCTGTCGTCCCCTTCTCTTCCTGCCTTCACTCTTTCCCAGCATCGGGGTCTTTCTAATGAGTCAGCTCTTTGCATGAGGTGGCCAGAGTATTGGGGTTTCAGCTTCAACATCAGTCCTTCCAATAAATTTTCAGGACTGATTTCCTTTAGCATTGACTGCTTTGATCTTGCAGTCCAAGGGACTCTCAAGAGTCTTCAATACCACAGTTCAAAATGATGACCAGAGACTTGGCCAAGTGTGAACTGAGTAAGTGGGGGTAAAAAGTATAAAACTGTTGTAAACTGGAGGGAAAGATGTTTGAACTTCATGTTTAATTTTAAATACCTGGAGATAATGGAGAAAGGGACAGTGAGGAATCAATTTACTGACTTAGCTGTGTTTCCTTCACTCATACCTTATGTACCTGTTGCAGAAGAATCAGAATAACAGGGATAGGAGCTTTTTGGGTTTTGCCTCTATGGTTTTGTTGCCTTTTATGATTTAGGGTTACTTGAAGATTGTTTACATTTTACTATAGTTTTATAGTTGTTTCTATACTTATACCATAATCTACTTGTTTTTCTCCAATTTATCATAGGCTTGATGAAAATGAAATGGCGGGGGGAATGTAGAGCCGGATTCAGAACAGTGAGGGTCTCCTTTTAGACTTAAGGATTTGAAGCTGAAGAATCATTATTCTAACTTTTTATGAGTGGTTAGGGGAGATGGAAAAATAAGATTGAAGTGCTGATTAACAGAAAGGCAGAAAGCTTGTTGGCAATTTGAATCCATTTTCCTTACATGGAAATAGTCAGCAGGATGCATTTAAGTAGAAAACAAGGTATTGTGTAATCAGTAATTTGGAATTTAAGCTGCTTACAGATTTGATTCTTATCAGATTTGCTAAATTTCAAGGACTTGACAGTTTTTGGTTTAGTTAAAAAATGTGATCAGTGTGTTTTGTTGTTAGAGTCTTCCTATGTCTCAGATTATAATTTTTTAAAGGACAGAAATACTTGATAAACTTAAGTGTTAAATTATTAGACAAAGATCTTGCTTTTGTGTATGGGATTTGTATGTAATAAGCACCTATCATAGGATATTTTAAATATTTTTAAAACGTGGTGCACTTTTCCCCCTTTCAGTATAATAATCACGAAATTCGTTCTGGAAAACACATTGGTGTCTGCATCTCGGTTGCCAACAACAGGCTTTTTGTGGGCTCTATTCCTAAGAGTAAAACCAAGGAACAGATTCTTGAAGAATTTAGCAAAGTAACAGGTAAGTTGGATTTATTTGGAAGGGGGTGCAAGTTGTAATACTTAAGGTAATTGCATACTTCTATGTGCCAAGCACTGTTTTTAAACACTACATTTATTGACTCATTGTATTCTTTCTATAGCCATATAAGAAAGGTATCTGCATATTTCAGACATGGAATCAGAAGGTTTTGGGAAGTAACTTGCTGAATGTTAGGTAGTTAGTAAGGAATACATCTGGGATAATCTGCACAATCATTGTTGTGCTTCCCGTTTTGGAAGATTGTATTTCTTTGTGTGTTTTTATGCATGTTGAGGGTGCTGGTTGACATTCTTAGTAAAAATATTTGGTAGGTAATCACTTGAATTTCCAAATTATAGGAATAGTGAGTACTCTTGCTATAAGCAGAGAGTCTACGTTGTCTTTGAATTTAAATTTCCAAGTGACAGGCTTTGATAAGAAAACAATTTTATCTGCCTAGAATATATTTAGCAAATTATCAGCCTGTTACCAGTTTCCAGGATCATTTGAAATTCTTATACAGTACTAAGATAGTCTGTTTCATTTGACATAAACATACTGATATCTGAGGCCAGAAGAGTGCCATTAAAAAATTAGGTTTTCCTTGGATAGGATGAAACATTTTATACTTCTGGTTTTCCTAAAACAGCTTTGTAAAGATTTCATGCCTCTTTGTTGTCTAATTAATGGAAGCAGAATAGTCCTCAGATCTAAGTAAAAAGGGTACTTTTTTTCTTTAATGGAGATTTTTGCATTAGGAATACTTGGCAAAGTGTGGATTAGGTAAATTATCTGGACCAGTATTTTTGAGCTGGACCGTATTTTTGAGCATTTTTTAATATATATATTAAAATATATATTTTAATATATCTGGGCCAATATTTTCAGTGTATTATCTCCTGTAAAGATAAGAGATTAATTTTCATTTTGATATTTAAGTATAATACTAGAAAAAAATATTTTGGTCTGCTTATTCTTATTTTATCTAATTTCCCTGGAATGGTTGCTTCCTTTCAGAGGGTCTTACAGATGTCATTTTATACCACCAACCAGACGACAAGAAAAAAAACAGAGGCTTTTGTTTCCTTGAATATGAAGATCACAAAACAGCTGCCCAGGCAAGACGTAGGTTAATGAGTGGTAAAGTCAAGGTCTGGGGAAATGTTGGAACTGTTGAATGGGCTGATCCTATAGAAGATCCTGATCCTGAGGTTATGGCAAAGGTAATGACAGTTGGGTTAAAATTTTTTGTGTGTGGTGTTGGTGGGAGCAGCAGGCTTTAGAGAGTGGAGGAAAACTTTGTGTTGTTTTTTTTTTAAAACTGCTTTGAAAGTGAGAGAAGTATTCTGTGTTAAAGGCCACACACCAGACATAAATAATAAGTGCGTGGAGGGTGAATATAGAAATTATTCATGGACCCTCAGCCATAGTTCTGTAGCATCATAACTCTCATGAAGTAGTTAGCCTACTTCATGTGGTGATGACTGACTTTGATTTTTGTGTGGATTCAAAAAGCAATTTCTATAAGTTTTTGAGAATGGCGCCATTTGATTACATGGTTTTTATGTTAAAAGTCCTACTCCTAAAAATAGTGAACTGTACTGGCCTCAGCATAGCTGCTGCAGTTACAAGGTTTAGCTATTATTAGGTATCCTGCTTCAGCAGTCAGTTGAGACATCTATGAGAACAAATATCTCTTGAGTCAACACTTTACCACTTTACCAATGCAGTTCACAGTTAAGTTACTCCACCCTTTGTCTTTTTAAGAATCCTCTTTAACGGTGATAGGCCAGTAAATAGAGTGAGTTCACTTAAATAAGGAAAGGAGTGTGAGGTATCAGAGCTGTGAATATTAAATAGTAAATGTTCTTGAGGACAGAGATAGGATTCATTCTTTTTTTCTTTGGCTTGTTAAGCTTTCATTAGTTAACCCTCTAGATTAAGAAATTCAGATGCTACTTCAGGTATTTTAGGAAGAAGTGATAATTTTTTTAAGCTTGTAGTTGGATCTTGAGGATCTTTCAGGATTGGAAGAATTTATCTTAACAGTGCTTTCAATATTCTTCTCTATGAAGGGTTTCAGTTAGTTTTGACTTGCTTTGTTAAGTTCAGCTGCTTTTTAGGATGGCATAGTATTCACATTTGGAGAAGGAAATGACAACCCACTCTAGTACTCTGGCCTGGAAAATCCCATGGATGGAGGAACCTGGTAGGCTACAGTCCATGGGGTCGCAAAGAGTCGGACATAACTGAGTGACTTCACTTCTACATTTCACTCTCATGCATTGGAGAAGGAAATGGCAACCCACTCCAGTATTCTTGCCTGGAGAATCCCAGGGATGGGGGAGACTGGTGGGCTGCCATCTATGGGGTCGCACAGGGTTGGACACGACTGAAGTGACTTGGCAGCTGCAGCAGCAGCAGTATTCACACTATTAGGAAATAACCACCTCCATTTTGATTGTAAAATAATAACTAGTGGAGAGTTCTAGGACTTGCCTTGTGACTCATCTGGTAAAGAATCTGCCTGCAATGCAGGAGACCCTGGTTCAGTCCCTCGGTTGGGAAGATCTGGAGAAGGAAAAGGCTACCCACTCCAATATTCTGGCCTGGAGAATTCCATGGGGTCACAAAGAGCCGAACACGACTGAGCGACTCTCACTTCACTTCAGAAAATACCGTGCATAGCGTGTTTTGTTTTCTGAGCAGCAAGTACAGTGGTTTCCCACACACACCTGCCACCATACCTGCACAACCTCCCCCACTATCAGTATCCTTGCTAGAGTGGTACGTTGTTGTAATCAGTGATCTAAATTAAAAGTTTTATAATTCAGTCTTCCCATTAGGATTCACTTTTGGTGTTCTACATCCTATAGATTTGACAAATGTATGTCTTATATCCATCATCATAGTATCATACGGAATATTTTTATTGCCTTAAGAATTCTCCATGATTGCCTTTTTATCTCTTCTCCTTCATTCCTGGCAAATATTGCTCTTTTTACTATCTCTATAGCTTTGTCCTTTTCCAAATGTCACATACACAGTTGGAATCATATAGTATGTAACCGTTTAAGATACCTTCTTTTACTTCTTTTATCTGTCTTCATGGCTTGGTGGCCCATTTCTTGTTTAGTACTAAGTAATATTCTATTGTCTGAATGAACTGCAATTTATCCAATCACCTACTGAAGGACAGCTTTGTTGCTTCCAAGTTTTGGCAATTTTGAATTAAGGGGTACTAAGCATCCATATGCAGGGTTTTGTGTGGACATGTTTTCACCTCTTTTGAGTAAGTACCAAGGAGTGTGATTAGTGGATCATATGATACAAAAGTAAGTTTAGTTTTGTAAGAAGCTGCCAAAATTGTATAATTTTGCATTCTAATGCAGTGAACATGTTGTTCAACATTCTCAACAGCATTCGATGGTGTTAGTGTTTTGTGTTTTGGTCGGTCGTTCTAATAGTTTGTAGTGATAATATCTCACTGTTTTAATTTGCAATTCCCTAATGACATGTGATATGTGATACTGAGCATCTCTTCTTATGCTTAGTCACCATCTGTGCATCTTTGAGATGTCTGTTTAGAATTTTGCCTATTAAATTCAGTAACTCCTTCGAGTTTGCCCAAATGAGTTGAAAATTTAGTCTAGTTTATATTTCTAATGGATTATGACTAAAGTTAAGTTTGCAGGGTTGGGGTGGTGGCATCTTGGAAATTGTTTGGAAATATATAGAAGTTTCTGTTTCTTAAATTTCAGGTAAAAGTGCTGTTTGTACGCAATCTGGCTAATACTGTAACAGAAGAGATTTTAGAAAAGGCATTTAGTCAGTTTGGGAAACTGGAACGAGTGAAGAAATTAAAAGATTATGCTTTCATTCATTTTGATGAACGAGATGGTGCTGTCAAGGTAAATAACTGGGGGAATAATCATAGGTATCTAATTAACGGCTAATGAATTTTAGTTACCCTAAAATCAGAAGATTTTAGAAAATTGAAGGGAACTCAAGAGGTCGTGTAATCTACTCAAGCTAACGTTTTTTGGCCTTGGGAGATTGCATCACTAAACTAAGTCAAAAATATTCATTGAAGAGCTTGATTTTTAAAACAAAGAATCCTGTTTTGTTTCATCCTCCTGAAATTAATGATAAATGAGTTTTCTTTTTAACTTTAAATGAATCACAGTTGTGAAAGGTCTCTTGTGTTCATGAGTACCTGATTTTTTTAAGGCTATGGAAGAAATGAATGGCAAAGACTTGGAGGGAGAAAATATTGAAATTGTTTTTGCTAAGCCACCAGATCAGAAAAGGAAAGAAAGAAAAGCTCAGAGGCAAGCTGCAAAGAATCAAATGTAAGTGAAAGTTGTACAGATTTTAATATTGATTAACTAGTGACTAACAAATGCTCCTCAAACCTATTTAAAATAAATCCGTAGCATGCTTTTTTACCTTTTAAAGAAGACTTGAAGTTTGACTTGAAAGCTTTGAGTCAAAGATAAATGCCGAGAATCTAAAGAGAGATTTATTGAGTTCTTGCCATTGCATATAAGTGAAAAATCAATCTAGGATATTTTCTGTTATATTTTTTAGAATGTGCTCTTGAATAGTGTGTTAAATATTAACAATCCTAAAATCTTGACAGAATATTTAGTTAAATGGTGGAATTTTTTCTCTTGAGGAAGGAAATACAAAATCGCCCTATAAGATTCTGTTTCCTTTGTACCAAAAAGA